>NC_044315.2:93809525-94005490 GCF_007474595.2 Lynx canadensis
AGTGGGTGTGGTCCCTGTGGGGGAGTCTTGTGCCACCAGGAACCAGACAGGGTCACTTGCCTCCTGTGGCCCCCTTGTGCACGCTGGTGTTGTGTGTGCTTGTGCTGAGTGTGTGTTCTGGGGGCTAGAGCAGAGGGTGAAAGTGAGAGCAGAGAGCCTCTGCCAGGCCACAGGGCGTGGCCATATCTCCAGGGAAGTCTGGCAGGGGTAGGGCCAGAGGGAGGCAGGCCAGGAGATGGTGGGGGGCAGGAGGCAGGGAGACCAGTGCACAGTAGTTGGGCTCACGCTTGTCCCTGCTGGGTGGCAGGCTTGAGTGGGCCAGCCGGGCATCCAGGCAAGTCTGAGCTCCTGCCTCCCAAATGAGGGAAGATTTGCTTTGTGGTGAGGGGGGTTGGGCTATCGGGAGAACAAACAGAATGTGCCTAGAGGCCTTGGGAGCCCTTGCTGACCCTAGTCTTGTGTGTAGACACAGGTCTTCGGGCCGTTAGGACAGACAGAAGGCTGGAACACGGACTGGGGCCTGGAGAGGAGGGGCTGTGGCGGCTTCAGGGTTCAGACCTGGAGGCTTGTGCTGATGCTGGTGGACCTGTAGGGGGCTGGGTGACAAAGGGTCAACCTCTTCACTGTCTGCCAGCCTGGAGTGGGGTGGGGCCTTCACAGCTCCCTGTCTCTGGGGTTCTGCTTCTCGGCCACCCGTCAACCTCCTGAGCGGCCTTTGGCCAGAACCGCTAGCTTGCAGTCCCACCTCACCCCTTCCGAGCTCGCCCTGAAGAGAAGGATCTGTCGTGGGCCCTGTCCCATCTCCCAGCTCGGGCCTGCTCTTTCGTCTGCCTGGAAGCTCTCTGTGAAGACGTGTTTGTTGGAGCCAGTGTCTTCCCTGGGGCTGATGGTCAACAGCCCCTTCGTTTGGGGGAGAGAGGACCCTCCAACTAAAGTAGACCTAAAGCTTTCAGAGGATGATTTCGGTCATGAGTCAGCATCTGGGTACCAAGATGGGAGAGCTGGGCGGTGATGGGCACAGGGCTGACGGGGCCCCTGGGGGAGGTAGCTCCTGCCAGGCACAGCCGGAGAGGCCCTGGCTGAGGGTATTCCCGGTCATATGGGGAGGACTCTTGAGGACCAGGCTTCCTGTGTGTGGCGGGGGGAGACACGGGCTGCTGGCCCTCAGTGGGAACTGACAGCAGCCACAGGGAGCCAGTCTGGCGCTCTCCTCCCCTGCAGCCCCAAAGTGGCCAGTCCCCAGGCCCTGCAACCCTGGCCGCTTTCTGGCAGGGCAGAGCCGCTTTCTGTAGGGCAGTTCCTCCTCTGGCTCCCTAAGGGGCCCCTTCGCACCACTCCTTCATCTGCTTTTTTATAACAGCAGCCCTGGCGTACAGGTGTCCTTGGTCTGCACTCAGGCCGTTTCCCATGCTGACCTTCCCAGCGCACCCCCGTGGTCCAGTTCCCTGGGGCTCACCTGCACCAAGGCTCTCTATGCCACCGTCCCCAAGTGAGCGATGCCCCTGGTCACTTACGACACCATCTGTGCATGTCTCCATGTGACGTCCTCCTCCCCGAGCCCTGTACAGCTTGCTTCCCACCTTGCTCGGCACCAGACAGACCTGGCCCCAGTTGATGCTCGTGGCTGAGTGATAAGATGCGGTGACAACATTCTTTTGCTCACACTGTTCCCTCCACCTGGAATTCCTGTCCTCGCTGCCCCGCTGTCTGCCTTACTCTCCAGAGGCTCCCTGGGGTCTGGGCTGTATTTGCCCCCACCAAGATTTGCATTTGTGTGTTATGATTATTATCCAGAAGATATGTGTTGAATGAATAAGTGGGTCCTGGGCTGCACCCCAGGAATTGGGGCATTATCCAGGCAACTTCTGAAGTGATTGGAGCCCAGGATCACACCGATCACCTCTGGGTTTGAATATGGCTTGGTTTCCAACAAGCTGTGAGTCTCCAACAAGCTGTCATGTCTGGGCCCGTTTCCTTTAGAGTCAGGATGATAATACCTTTAGTGCGTGGGGTGTGGGATGGATTGCAGAAAAGGCCCACAAGTGCTGTCAACATTGCTTCTCCTGCTGCAGGGGCTTCGAGGCGTGAGAGACCCCAGGACACCCCCCCCCACCGCCCTGTTGTGGCTGGGGTGCCACTGACTATGGGGGCAGGGCCACGTTTCCTGTGAAGTCTGTAGGTGGTGAGGCTGAGTGGAGGGGGGGTGGGGTCAGAGCTGGGACAGTGTCCCTGCCTGCTGCCTCGACCTGTCCAACTTGGGGGTGGTGGCAACCCTTTCTCTGCCTCTTCACAGGATGACACGGAGCCCTACTTCATTGGCATCTTCTGCTTTGAGGCGGGGATCAAGATCATAGCTCTGGGCTTCGTCTTCCACAAGGGCTCCTACTTGCGGAATGGCTGGAACGTCATGGACTTTGTGGTGGTTCTCACAGGGTAGGTGGCCAGGACCTGGGGTGTCCCCTTGCTTGGGGCTAGGGGTGAGCCAGCAGTGTCCACACCAAGCTGTTGTGAGTGCTGGTGGCCGTGTGAGGAAATGCCTGATGGTGTGGGACGGGGCTGTTACCCGTGAGCGGCCGTCTTTGCTGAAGGACCTGCGTACAGCGTTCTATCCTCAGGTGGAGCGCTCTTACAGACCACAGGCGTGGGGCCACTGGCTCTGTGGCTGGGTCCCCATGGGGGAGGGGCTTCCCAGGGCAGAGGGAGGGCTCTGGGCAGTTTCCTGACTGAAGAGCTGCCTGGAAGTGTGTTCTCAGAGCTCTGGCGCTGTGCTTGGACGAGCGCGTGAACGTTGTGTGTTTCCACGGTTTCTGGCTCCAGGAAGGTGCTTAATCAGTGTGTCCTGCCCACCACTGTCCTCCTCAAATGGACCCTGGTAATTGACAATTTGTGATTCGAAGTTGATTTGGGGGTGGGCTGGGGTGGGTTGCAGGCAGAGCACCCTGCTCGTCGTCACTGAGCCCCTCACCTTTGGAGGCTAGGTCTTTCGGTCTTTCCGACTGCCTGACAGTAGGGCCCTTGCCCTGCTTCTCTGGCCAGCGGGCTGAAGGCTGGAGCTAGGCTGCTCTGGGAGTGGGGTGGGTGAGAGCTTAGGGAATTTGCTCCACAGGACCTGTTTGCATAGCCCAGGCCCCAGAGGCCCCGCCCCAGGCCAGGGACTGCAGTCTCTTCTTCCCTGGGGCCTTGTGGTCCCAGAGAGGCTCAGAGCCCCAATCAGAGAGGAGGAAGGAGGCCCCACTGTTGCCCAGAACACTCCTTCCCAAGGAAGGGTGATTGTGGCCAAGGCCTCCACCCTGCCCAGCGACCCCTAACCTGCCTTGGTGCAGGTGACCACCTGTGCAGAGGTGGTTTAGGCTGAAGGCAGAGGAGGGAGGAGGTGACCACGGAAGCCCCAGATCTGGGGCTTAAGCCTCCACGGGCTCCCTGTGTGTGAGAAGACATGAACTTGGCTAAATAGCCTCTGGGCGACCAAGCAAGACTCTCGGTCCCACTGATGATGCTGGTGGGGGTGCTGGTGGTGAGCGTGGCCCTCAGAGGGCGGGGCGCTCCCCGTGGTCCACCAGGCACTGGGCAGGGTGTCTGGGAGCATCACTGGCTGTTTACATTGCTCCCTCCCTCTAGACGTGAGCCCCTGAAGACAAGAACGGTGTCTTATTTTTCGGGGTGTCCCTAGAGCCTAGCTTGGGGCGGGCCCCCAGGAGAGGTCAGAGAGTGTCTGCTGAATTAATGGGTTACTGAAGTGGCAGTGCTCTGTGCTCGGCCTGCCTGCTGGAGCCCGCTGGTGGCAGGACCCTGCCTCCCAGTCTGCTGTCCATGGTGCTGAGTGTCTGGGTTTCTAGGAACAAGGCAGGGAGGCAGAGGAACCCCCATCTACTCCTTGGCAGGACCCGTGGTCTTCTG
Source organism: Lynx canadensis (assembly GCF_007474595.2). Taxonomy (NCBI): domain Eukaryota; kingdom Metazoa; phylum Chordata; class Mammalia; order Carnivora; family Felidae; genus Lynx; species Lynx canadensis. Next base: position 93,813,423 of record NC_044315.2, read on the forward strand.
ATAAGCTCGTCCTGGTTCCAGGTCCAGGGAGCCATTCCCTCAGTGAGGGCTGGGAGAGACTTCTCAAGGGGAGGTCACAAGACAGAGGAGGATGGACTCACCTTCCTGAGAGCCCCAGTGAGAGGGTCCCAAGGGTCCTGAGACCTTAATTCTGGCCCCTGGCCTTGGAGACCCCTACTTTGTCCATCTCTTCTTTCTGTTTCTGTTTCTTCATCTCTCTCTCTCTCTCTCTTTCACTCTCTCATCTTTCCCGTGTACTTCTCTCCTCCGTCTCACACCCCACCCTCCAACCCTGGTTTCTCTGTGTCTCTGTCTCTCTTTTCTTCCTTCCCTTACTTTCGTGGTCCTCGTCTCTGCATTTCTGGCCTTCTCTGACTTCTTTGTCTTCTCTGTCACTATTTCTTTCACTCTTTTTTTATTTTTTTTTTATTTTTATTTTTTAAAAAAAATTTTTTTTTCAACGTTTATTTATTTTTGGGACAGAGAGAGACAGAGCATGAACGGGGGAGGGGCAGAGATAGAGGGAGACACAGAATCGGAAACAGACTCCAGGCTCTGAGCCATCAGCCCAGAGCCCGACGTGGGGCTCGAACTCACGGACCGCGAGATCGTGACCTGGCTGAAGTCGGCCGCTTAACCGACTGCGCCACCCAGGCGCCCCTATTTCTTTCACTCTTGATGCCTTTGTTTCTCTGTGTCTTTTCGCTTTTTCTCTCTCATTTTTCTTTCTTTTCTTTCTGTTTTTGGCCTTGTTCTGGGTCACAGAGTCTCTGCTCTCTGCGTCTGTAGGAGGAAGGCCAGGAGTTGGCACTAGTAGTTTCCAGGCTCCCTCTCTCTGCACATCATTGCCAGAGGTGTCTCAGGTGGGGACAGTGACCTGTGTCCCCTAGGGGCTCACGTGTGGGCCCAGAGTTATGCAGGGAACGCGCTCAGGTGCTCCTGCTTGTGGCTCATGGGGGCTTGTGAGCCTGGGTGTGTGTGCATGTGGGTATGTGGTAGAAGGAGGTCCCAGGTCATTTCGGTGTGAGTGCTAACCAGTGGGGAAGCCAGGGAGGTGCTCTAACCCAGCCCCTCCTGAGCTGAGGTCCCTGTGGATAGCCATGGGAGGGGCATTACTTCTCATTACTTTGTTGTTTTTAATTAGGGTTTACTTAATTGGGGCTCAGAGGGCTGGAGGCCCCTGGTGGGGAGGGGAAGGGCTCTGGCTGGGGAGGCCGCGTTGCTTGGTGAAGCCCGACTTGTCCCTAGAGGCCTGCTGGGGTCCCTTCTGCTTCTGAGGCTGGTGTGCAGGTCATGGGAGGAGACTTGAGTGGAATGGGGTCCCCACCCATGCCTCAGGGAAGCCCCTTATCCCCAAGCCTAGGTCTACCCCTGGCATTAGGGAGCATAGCACCTAGTCCTAGCTCCACGGGAATGTGCTGAGGGGCTGTCCTGCCCACAGGCCCTCCGTATGCCCCTCGTCCGTGCCTCTGCCACTTGAGCTGACATCTTCTGACGCTTTCTCTGCTAATCATCATTGGTTAATTGCTCATTTATTGAAAATTTGCTGAGCCTCTGCCAGGTGCTGAGGACACAGGAGTGAACAAGACTGCTGGTCCCCTGCCCTGTGGCCAACATGCTGGGGGGCACCGTACCCCCAGCCCTCCTCTGTTTCTTCTTGGTGTACATAGATTTCCTAGAACGTTCACACTTCATTACGTGTGATGTTTAGTGTGCCCCCCACCACTCCTGCCCCTCGATATATGCTTGGCAAGGGCAGGTCTTGACCTGTGTTCTTCATGGCTACACCACAGTGCCTGGGGGGAGGTCTGCCACGAAGGTCACTCCGTAAATGGAAAGGCTGTGCTTCAATTTCCCGCACCGGAAGGGAGTTAGGAGTGCGGAGTGTGGGCTGGGGGTCCCTCAATGAGGCGGTGAGTTTGGAAGGGCATGAGGGGTGAGCCATCTACGTATTTGGGGAGGCGGTGGCTGGGGGTGTCAGTGCAGGACACAGGTGTATCGATGGCCTTTAGAGTCCAAGAATAGTTAGGATCCCTGGGGAAGCTGCCCATGACTGAGCCCAGGGACCGGAGTTGGTAGATTGGGACTGGCCAGTGAGGTGGGTGGAGAACCCAAAGAGGAAAGTGGATGGTGTTTCAGGAAGGAAGAGCTCTTCCTAAATAGAAGCAAGAGGAGGGAATGGAGGAGGGGTTCATGGTGAGCACCTGTGGGCAGCTCTTCTTTCCAGAATTTTGCAGCAAAGCAAGGCAGAGAAGTGGGGCAGTGGCAGGAGGGAGGTGAAGGGGCAGGAGAGAGACTACAGCCTGTGTGGTAGTCCAGGAAGCAAGGATGAGCAGATGATGTAGGCAGCGTGTCCTGGAGAGATGTTCTGGATGGATGAGGGAAAGTGGGATCCAGAATGCTGGGAGTCCCTGTCTGTTGATCTCAGCGGGAAATGGGGGAGGGGCTGAGAGTGCACTTGGGCTGGCAGGTGAGGAAGCAGGGCGGTGGAGAAGCCCTCAGACTGTTGTGTTTCCAGTGAACTAGGAAGCGAGCACATGAGCTGAGATGTGGTGTGGGAAGGGTTAGAGGCTGATGCACAAGGGCAGGGGATGAGATGGGGAGGGCAAGGGAGGTGGGGGCAGAGAGATGGGGAGTCAGGAGAGAGAATGAATGGAAGGAAGAAAGGGAGGGAGGAAGGATGGCAGGGAGGGAGGAGGGGAGGGAGGGAGGGAGGGAGGAAGGGAGGGAAGGAGGGAGGAAGGAAGGAAGGAAGGGAAGGAAGAGGAGGGAAAGGGGGAGGGAAGGAAGGAAGGGGGGAAGGAAGGAAGGAAGGAGGGAAGGAAGGAAGGGAGGGAGGGAGGAAGGAAGGGAGAAAGGGAGGGAGGGAGGGAGGAAGGAGAGGAAGGGAGGGAGGGAGGGAGGAAGAGAAGGAAGGAAGAAAGGAAGGAAAGGGAAGGAGGGAGGAAGGAGAGGAAGGGAGGGAAGGGAGGAAGGAAGGAGGGAAGGAAGGAAGAAGGGAAGGAAGGAAGGAAGGAAGGAAGGAAGGAAGGAAGGGAGGGAGGGAGGAAGGAGGGAAGGAAGGGTTCCTCTGCCACATCCAGTCTCTCACCTCTTCCTTCGCCTCCCTCTCTGTTCACCTTCCCTCCTTTACTCAGTGACTGTCTGGCCATCCATGCCCTCATTCACTTGGAAGGTATTTGTCAAATGCTCTAGTTGCTGAGGCCACGGTGGTGAGCATGGAGGCTGCCTTCTGCTGGGGGCGATAGTGAACAAACAACACGTGCCATGCAGGGTAGTGAAGCGCAGCAAGGAGCAGAAGGCCAGGGTGGGTTGAGGGTGACGTTTGTCCTTTCGTGGGGGTCAGGAAGGGCCCTGGGAAGCACCTCAAGCAGGGGAGCAGGCAGGGGGGGAGGTGGGTCTCGGTGAGCCTGGGAGGGGAGCAGAGGGTGAAGATGTGGCAGGCTGTGGGGGCTGCTGGAGGGCTGTGAGTGCAAGAGCTGGGACCCGGTGCAGGGCTGACCAAGGGGACGGTAACCCAGGTGGATACGATGGGGCCTTGGACTGGGGTGCAGCTGGAAGAAACACTGGTCTGGTAGATTGCCCACAGGAAACCGTCTGGCACCTCCTTAGTGGGGCAGCCACGCCCCCAACTCACCTGTAGCTGACCCCACGTGTCTGACCTCCTGATGCTGTCCCCGTGTCCCTGCCTCCACCCTCACAATCCCTCTTGGAAGTCCCCGCCCCACCCTTTGGTCCCTGAGGGATTGATTCCAGCTGGCAGTCAGGGCAGGGGCCCGAGCAGGGTCCCCTCAGACCCCGGGCATGTCTTCCTGCTGGCAGAGCCCAGCGTCCCCCAACCCTGAGAGTCCCTGCTCCTGTCATGGCCTCAGCCCGGTGCTTTCCTTCCTGGTCCTGCGGGACACGAGCAGAGACACGTGTCCTAGCTCAGGCAGGTGGCTCCTCCAGGGGACGTTTCCAACCACAGCTTCTCATTTTACTTCAGATTAAACTGGGATTTCTTTCCAGGACATGTAATTAGAGCTCAGGGGCCTCTCTCCCCAGACTGGGCCTCCTGTGGGAAGCAGAGAGGGCAAGCGGGCTGCGTTGCTCTGGGAGGAAGTCTGGTCCCGGCTCAGCCCTTGACCACTAGGAGGCCTGCTGCTTCCTGTCCAGCTGGGGCATAGACAGGCCGGCCTCCTGGCGCCGTGGAGGCCCGGCTGAGAGAGGGGGTGATGGTGCAGGAGAGTGCTCTGGGGAGGCCAAGCCCAGAGGACGTCTGCCCTGGACGAGGCGGGTCCAGTAGGTATGGGCCGAGGTGAGCAGTGACCGTGTGTCCAAGTGTGGAGACCAGGGGGCTGGGCCTCACTGTGGCTGACAAGTGATTTCATACCCGAATGTGAGGTGACCCTGTGTCTAAGTTTGAGATGACAAAAGCCACCGTGTCCGAGTGCCTAGCAACACTGGATTTGGACGTGGGCTGCACCCGGTGTGCGTCTGAGCTGTGGGCACTGGAACAGTCGTGTTCGGCCACCGTATAGGTGCCATAGGCTCCATACAGGGTCTCCCTCCATCCTATCTATGACTGTGATGCCACTGATGGGGTCTCTATTGGTCAGATCAGGGGTCTGCTGCCGGGGGTCTGTTTGCCTGGTCAGATTAAGGGCTTGCCGGGTGGGGGTGGGGGTCTCTATGCCAGGTCAGATTGGGGGTTTGCTGGGCGGGACGGGTGTCTGTATGGCTGGTCAGGTCAGAGGTTTGCTGGGTTGGTGCTGGGTCTGGTCAGGTCAGGGGTTTGCTGGACTTTCTGTCCTGGTCCTGACTTGAGGCTGGACATGGCCTCCTCAGCATTTAGCTGGGACCAAGGGGTGGGGGCTGAGTTCTAACAAGTAGCCCCGGGAGCAGCAGAGGGAGGTTCTCAGGACCATTATTTGGGGTATGAAGTTTCAGTCCTTCCAGGTAGCATCCGTGGGCATGATTGATGACTCGGAACAGGTCTGGCCAGGGGTCTGCAGGCCCTCCTGGTGCTGTGGTGTCATTGAGAAGTCCACTCCCAGAGTGGGCTGGGGGCGGATGGGGTGGGGGTGCCCTGTGCCCAGCCCCCAGCTGTCTCCCTCCTGATAGTGGCCTCCTCCTGGGTCTGCTGGGCCCTGGGTACAGGCCTAGAGCCCCGTGGTGGATTATATAACTTGAGGGAGGTGGGTAGGGTGGAATCCCGGCCTCCCTCAGTAGCACACGCCCCCGGGCTGGGTATTTATAGAGGACCAGCTCACTTACTCTGCTTGCTGTCTCTTGGTGTCTCCTCTATCCTATTCCCCCTCCCCCTTCTTCCTCTGTTTCAGGGTTCTTTATACTCTCCTGGGCTGGAGCTCGGAGAGCATAAAGAGACAGGCCCCTCCTCGGCATGGCCCGCAGACCCCCCAACCCTCCCTCCTTGTGTCCGAGGGCTGAGGAAGAGCCCTCTCGTCTCCAGCCCCAGGGGCCTGGTGATCCTGGGTAGGGCAGGGCATCCGGACTTCCCAGCCTCCTGGAGCTGAGCTGTGCTGTGGGCAGCTGACCCTGGGATTCAGGCTCTGGCGCTAGGGTGTCCTGAAGGTTGCCTCAAGCTAGGCATTCTCGTGTGGGGTGGAACCTCAAGTCAATGTGCAGATGCTTGAGGGGCTCTGCACGACTTGGGGGTACCTTTCCCATGCCACCTAGCGCAGCAGCCCCGAGGGAACGCTGGCGCAGTCTCTGCAAACTTGCTGTCATGGAGCCCAGAGCAGAGAAGCAGCCCCAGGCCCAGATATGGCCAAGCACTTTCTGGGCAGCCGGCATCTGAGCAGGAGAGACTGGGGAGGTTGGCCAGTGACTCCTTCAGGTTTCATTCTGAGTGGGCCTTGAAGCCTTGGAAGCCTGACTCAGGGGACCTGCCAGCCAAGGCTCACGAAATTCTTCAGGGAGGGATGGTGGGGAGGTAGGTGGTACAGCCTGGAGACGTGAACTCAGTTTTGGCTAGTGGGAGGGGGATGGGATGCTGGAAGGCTTCTGGGAAGGGAGGGGACACAGCCAGGTGGGGGCTGGGATGTGTCCATTCCTGGGCCCTGTGGTCTGCCTGGGTGCACTGAGTGGCCAGGGATGGGTGGGGGACTGGGCTGTGAGAATCAAGGCTGCTCCCCGTCTTGGATGTGGGGCTGGTGGGCTGAAGAGGCATGACCAGAGTTCTGAAATGGGCGGGAAGTTAGTTGCCAACACTTAAGGAGCTTTTATGTAAAAACCCACGTTTCCGTCCAGCTTCTGCTCTTGGGACCGGCCTACCTAGGCTGGTCTGTGACCGCGTCTCCAGGCCCAGGCCTCAGTCAGTACTCTGCTCCCCCAGACCCACAGGGTCCCAGGCCTGCCGTGTCTCCATGGGGGCAGCTGGGGGCAGCTGAGGGCAACTGCTCCCCTCTCCTGTGGCTGGTGCGCTGTGAGGGCGCGAGACTGTGCGTGTGGATAGTGCACGCACCTGCCCTGCATGGGTGGAGCTGCCAGCCTGGAATCTCTGTCCCTGCCCAGCCCCACGCAGCTGCCCTGCCACCCTCTCTCTCACGCTGGTGGGCTCAGAGCTGCACATTCATACTGAGGTGGGAATGGCTGCTAATGTCTTCGTGTGTTACAAAGCTGGTCTCAGGACTGAAGCAGGGGGTGGCCGAGCAGGTACAGGATGGAGGCCCCCCACCACCTTGGCTCCTGGTCCCTTCTTGGGCTGTCCAAGTAGGGGAGCCGCTGGCATGTGCAAGGCGGGGCTCTTTGTGACCCTGTGCCTCCCTCCCCCTGCCTGCAGCTCACACCCTCTGGGCCATCCCCAAACCTGACGTGCAGTCAGACGGACCTAGAACTCTGAGGTTCTCAAGAGGTCAAGTGTGACAAGGCCCCTGGGCGTCCTGCCATTCACCCCTGCCAGTGCCATCCTGCGCCCCTCACTGTACCCTCTTTCCCCAGTTCTGTGTCTCAGTCTCCTTCCTGGGGAGGCCACTCTAGGAGCCCCCACCACACCAGCCAGTGGCACCCTCTCCCCACGAAACAAGAGCCTGTGCCTCTGGTCCCCTGTCCTGGCTGGGAGGTGTGGGGCCTTTGTACTTCTTGTTGGATGGGGCCGTTTGTGGCTTCTCTCCAACTCCCACACCGTCCTCCACCTTCTGGCCTCTTTGCCCTCCTCTTGCCCCAAAAGGCTCCCCCTCTGGCGCTCCGTGATGAGTCCATCTGTCCACTCGCACATGTGTTCCCTTGAAGGGCTGTGTGTGAGCTTGGGCTGCCGTAACGGAATGCCATACAAGGGGTGGCTGAAGCAACAGACATTTATTGGTGACTGGAGGTCTGAGATCAGTTGCCGACAGAGTGGGTTTTGGTGAAAGCTCTCTTCCCGGCTTGTGGACAGCTGACCTCTCGCCTGTTCTCACGTGGTCTCTTGTCTGTGCACACAGAGAGGTCTCCGGTGTCCCTTCCTCTTCTAAGACAGTCTTGTCTAGTTAGGGCCCACCTTTATGATCCTGTTTAAACTTATGATCTCCAAATACAGTCACATTAGGGGTTAGGGTTTCAACACAGGAATTTGGAGGAGGACACAGTTCAGTCCATAACAGGCTGTGCTCAGACCCCAGGCTTGTCTGGACAAGCCTCTGCCTGTTCCCATCACCGCTGTGCCCTGTTGCTAACGTGTTCACCAAATACCGTGGGGTTGGAACCCAGCTGGGAGAGCAGGAACCCCCTTGACACGGGTTCCGTGTCCACTACCATGGACACGGTAGTGTTGTGGCTGATCCCGGGCCCCCGTCCCTGTGGCTGGTGTATGTGGCTCAACTCCTCCCTCCCCCTGCCCTTCTTCTGACAGTGGGCCCTTTCTCACCCTTCGCGGACATCTGTCTGTGCCTCACAAAGCCCCAGCAGCTGCAGGGCCAGAGAGCGCGTGGGATGGCTGGCCCATCCTGGACTGGGCGGGCGGTGGGGGTGGACACCGCTGGGACTGCAGAAGGTGGAGGTGTTCCCTGGGTGCCGCAGCCTCCTGTAAGGGCAGGGGCCCCCGAAGAGCCCTCAGCGTCGCCTCCCTGCTCTGTCCACACCTGCTGGGTCAGGCGCTCGTGCTGAGAATGCAGTGGTGGGGGCGGGGACGGCCTCTGGGATGGGCAGGAAGTCAGACCGTCCTCCTTCCCATCACCTGATAGGTACCGGGCTCTGTGTCTCCACTGAGGCACAGCCAGAGGCAAACCCTGCAACGCCGGGCAGATGCAGAGACCCGAGGCCCAGCCTGCTCCAGCTGCCCTCCGGCCCCGGCCTCACCCTCTGGTCTGCTCCTTGAGGGTAAAGTCCCTCCTGGATGCTGCGTTTCCTCCCTGTGCTCTTCTGGGCCCACATGCCTGGGACACAGGCGGCGTGGGTGTGGGCCTGGGCACAAAGGCCTCCAAATCTGTCCTCGGAGCTGCTGGACAAAGGGAAGGAGGCCAGCTCCTGAAATGTGAAGAGGTAAATAAAAACTGAAAGCTGACTGTTTTATGAGGTTTCCTGTGTGCTGGCTGCTGTTCTGATATGATAATCCTGCAGCCGTCTTGAGCCAGGTGCCATTATTACCACCTCCACTTAAAAAATTAAATACTTTGGAGCACATGGAAGGCTCAGTTGCTTGAGCATCCGATTTTGGCTCAGGTCCTGATCCCAGGGTCGTGAGATCGAGCCCTGTGTGGGGCTCTGCGCTGGGTGTGAGGCCTGCTTGAGATTCTCTCTCTCTCTCTCTCTCTCTCTCTCTCTCTCCCCCCCCTCCCCCCTCCCCCTCTCTCTGTCCCTCCCCACTCTGTCTCAGAAATAAAAAGAATTAACTATTTGAGCTAAGTGTAGATTCTCAATATGCAGAGAGAATGGTGAATGGGTCACATCCCATGAAATGGGGCACAAAGTCACAGCCAGACATTTGTGCCCTCACAGCTGTGTCCCCCAGTGGCCTCCAGCCCGTGGCAATCACTAATCCGTCCTCCACTTTCATAAGTTTGAGTTTTTAAGAACATTATAAAAATGGAATCACACCTTTAGGGACTGGCTGTCCTCTCTGAGGCCAACTCGGAAGATCTGGTTTCTTCCTTTTCATTGCTGTGTGGTGTTGTCTTGTGGCTTCCCTGAGTCTGTCTAACCACTCACCTGCTCACAGACACTGGGTTGTTTCCAGATTTTGAAATAATATGAACAAGTTGCTATGCGCATTCTTATACAGGTTTTTGTGTGAACATAAGTTTTCTTTTCTCTGGGATGAACGCCCAAGAGCACAACTACCCAACTGTTACCCAGAGGCTGTGTTATTTTACAAATTTTACGTTCCCACCAGCAATGTGTGAATGATCGAGTTTCTCTGCATCCTCACCAGCATTGGGTGTTATCACTACGTTTTGTTTTACCCGTTCTGATAGATGTGTAGTTTTGATTTGCATTTCCCCCGTGGCCAGTGATGTTGGACAGCTTTCGCTGTGCTCGTTTGCCATCTGCGTATCCATTTTGGTGAAATGTCTCTTCATATATTCTGCGCATGTTCGAATTGAATTATTTGATGCTAGTTCGTCGTCAGATACGTGGCTTGCAAATATTTTCTTCCAGTCTGTAGCGTATTTTTTTGTTCTTATAGAAGGGACTTTTTCAGAGCAAAAAGTTTCAATGTTAATGAAGTCCAGTTTACAAGTTTTTCTGTGTATGGATGGGACCTTTGGTTTTATCTCTGAGAACTCTTCACCAGCCCTCAGTCCTTAAGGTTTTCTCTTACGTTTTTTTTTCCTATAAGTTTTATAGTTTGCATATTACTTGTAAGTCCATGACCCATTTTGAGTTAACCTTTATATCGGCTGTGAGGGTTAGATTGAGGTTCTTTTTTTCCCTTTCACCTGTGGATTTCCAATTGTCTTAATACCATTTGTTGAAAAGTCTATATTTCCTCTATTAATTTTTTTTGGACTTCTGTCAAAAGCCAGTTGGGCATATTTGAGTGGGGTTTTTCTGGGGTTCCCTCTTTTGTCCCACTGGCTTGCGTGTCCAACCCCCGACCAAGCCTGCACTGTCATGATGACTGTGGCCTCAAAAGCCTTGAAATCACATAGACTCATGCCCATTGCTTTCTTCTTTTTTTCCCAATTGTTTTAACTGTTCTAGCTTCTTTTCTGTCATATAGATTTTGGAATAATCTTGTCAATATATACACAGATCTTGATAGGAATTGTGCGTGTCAGTTTGCAGAGAACAGACTCCCGGTTGCTGAGCATGGTGGGTCTCTCCATCTGTGTGGCTCTCCTTCGACGTCTTTACTCCACATTTTGTAGCGGTCAGGGTTCAAGTCCTGCACATGTTTCATTACATTAGCGTCTGAGTTCTCTTGTATTTTTGCTTGAGTATAAATGCAATCGTATTGCATTTTAAATTCCAGTTTCTGCATGTCCATTGCTAGTATCTAGAAAGAGAATAGATTTTTATATGTTGGTCTTTAATCCTGCAACCTTGCTGAACTCACTAATTCTTGGAGATTTTTTTTCAATAATTTTTTTAATGTTTATTCATTTTTGAGAGAGAGAGAGAGACAGAGCGTGAGCAGGGGAGGGGCAGAGAGAGAGGGAGGCACAGAATCCGAAGCAGGCCCCAGGCTCTGAGCTGTCAGCACAGAGCCCGATGCGGGGCTTGAACTCACGAACTGTGAGATCATGACCTGAGCTGAAGTCAGATGCTCAACAGACTGAGTCACCCAGGCGCCCCGAGATTTTTTTTTTTTTTTTTGAGATTTTTTGGAATTTCCAATGCAAGTACGTCATTTGCAAATAGGGACGGTTTTATTTCTTTCTTTCCAAGCTGTGTGCTGCCTCTTTCCTTTTCTTGCTTTATTGCGTTGATGGGGCAACTGGGACCATACTGAGTGGGAGTGGTGAGAGTGGAAGGCTTGGTCTTTTTCCCACTGTAGGGGGGAAACACGTCCAGCGGGGTGTGGGTCCTGTAGGTCCTCGTTATTAGGGAGAGGCAGCTCCCCACTGTTCCCATTTTCTTGAGAATTTTTGTCACGAATCAGTGTCACATTTCATTGAATGCTCTGTCTGCGTTGGCATGATCACATGACTCTTTCTTTGTAAGCCTTTTAATATGGTGGATTACAGCGAGTATTGAACCAGCCTTACTTCCCCGGAAGAAACATGGTCATGGTGTGTTTCTTTTTCATATACTGCTGAATTCTATTTGCTAGTATTTTGTTAAGGATTTTTGCATGTGCATTCATGAGGGTTATTGGTCTGTAGTTTTGTTTTTTGGTACTGTCTTTGTCTGGTTTTAATATCAGGATAATCCAAGCTTCATAAAATGAATTTTGAACTGTTTCTCTTGCCATCCTGTTTTCTGGGAACCATTGTGTGAAAAATGGTGTGAATTCTTCTTTAAATATTTGGTAGAATTCTGCAGTGAATCCGTTTGGGCCTGGAGATTTATTTTTTGGGAGTTTTAAAATTATGGATTCAATTTCCTTGTAGTTACAGAGATATTTGAATCATCTATTTCATATTGGATGAGTTGGAGTTGTTTGTGTTTTTTTAAGGAAGTGGTTCATTTCGTCTGAATTGTCAGATTGCTGTGCGTGGAGCTGCTGCTGGTGCTGTCCATTTCCCTCCGGACGTCTCGGGATCTGTGGTGGCGCTGTGCTTCTTCCCTGACACTGGTGATTCGTGTCTCCTCTCTCTCTCTCTCCTTAGTTGGTCTCGCTAGAAATTGTCGATTCTATGATCTTTTCAGAGAAACGGCAGTTAGTTTCGTTGTTTTTATTCTTTTTCTCTCTCGTTTTCAATTTCATTTATTTCTGTACTTGTTTCCTGCATTCTGTTGCTTTTGGTTTCTTTTTCTTAGTTCTTGTGGTGAGCACCTAGCATAGTGATGTGAGACCATTTCTTCTTCTTCTTCTTTTTTTTTACATTTATTTATTTTTGAGAGACAGAGCACAAGTGGGGGAGGGGCAAAGAGAGAGGAAGACACAGAGTCCGAAGCAGGCTCCAGGCTCTGAGCTGTCAGTACAGAGCCTGACGTGTGGCTCAAACTCACAAACCACAAGATCATGACCTGAGCCTAAGTTGGACACCCAGCCGACTGAGCCACCCAGGCACATGCCCCCATTTTTTCTTTCCTAAGTGTGCATGTCGTGTTATGAATTTGCCTCTCAGTGCTGCTTTAGTTGTACCCACACATTTTAATATTATGTCTTTTCAATTTAATTCCGTTCCATGTGTTTTTAAATTATCCTTTAGACTCCTTTGACCTGTGGATTGTTTAACAATGTGCTGTTCAGTTTCCAAATGTTTGGAGATTTTCCAGTATCTTCCAGTTACTGAATTCTAGTTTGGTTCCACTATGGTCAGAGAACATACTCTACTATCTTGATTATTTTCAGTGTATCAGTGTTTGTCAAAGCCAAACACTAGGTTTGTTCCCTGGGCTCTTGAGAAGAATGGGTGTGTTGCTGTGGGTGTGCAGAGCCACACAGCTGCACTGCAAGTGCGGGTCCGATCCTGTTTGTGGAAGGTGCTACTGAGTTCTCGTGTGTCCTTGCTGCCTTTCTGCCTACTTGTTCTCTCCACTGTTGAGAGTGCGCCGAGGGCTCTGACAATAACTCTGCTGTGTCTGCTTCTCTTTCCGGCCTAACTGGTAGGTAGCGTGTTGCATCATGTATTTTGCAGCTCTGTTGTTGAGTGCACACGCATATAGGGTTGCTATGCCTTCTTGAGAGATTGTTTTCTTCTGTGGCCATCTGTGTCTCTGGTAGTTTATTTGCTCTGAAGTCTATTTTATCCGATTTACTATGGTCATTCTAGTTTTTCTTTGATTAATATCTGCACAATATATCTTTTTCTATCTTTTTACTTTTAACTCGTCTATATCATTATATGTGAAGTGACTTTCTTATAAACACCATATTGTTGGGTTATGTTTATTTATTCGTGGTACCAATTCTTTTATTTGGTTTAGACCAATTCCATGTGGTGTAATGATTGATGTGTTAGGACTTAAGTCTATTTTTATATTTTTTGTTTCTGTTTGATCTCTCTTATTTCCCTGATTTTTTTCCCTTGCCTTCTCATGGGTTACTTGGACGTATTTTAGAACTCGATTTTAACTTACCTGTGTGTTCTGAGTGTAGCTCTTGTAAAGGGAATGGTTGCTCCAAGTATTGCATTATATGTACATCACTTACCTGAGTCTGTTGGTGTCATTTTTACCTGTTCAAGTCAAGTATAGAAATCTTATACACCTTACATTCCATTACTCTCCCCCATTTATAATATAATTATTTTAAATGTTTCCTCTGCATGAACTGCATCAGGATGTGCTGTAACTTTTGATTCAATCATCAAACGTGGTTTAGAAAACTCTGAGAAAGAAATTGTACTTACCCATATTTTAATTCTCTCCATTGTTCTTCCTTCACGGTGGTTGGTGATTCCTTTTTTTTCCATCATGTCCTTTCTGTCTAGAGAACTTTTTATAATCATTCTTTTAGGCTAGATCTGTTGGTGACAAATTCTCTTAGTATTTCTTCATCTGACAGTGTCCTGCTTTCTTCATTCCTGAGAACTATTTTTGTTGGGTATTGGTGTCTAGGTTGACTCTTATTTTTCTTCAGTACCTAAAAATACTGTGTCATTTCCTTCTGTCATGATTCATGATGAGAAATCTTGTCCTTTAAATTGTTTTCACTGATAGGTAAGGTATTGTGTTTCTCTGGCTACTTTGAAGATTATATATACTTTTATTGTGAAAGTTCTCAGAGAGTAGTCATATAGTACCATGGACAATGTACACAGCCTACCAAGATTCAGCAAACGTTAATTTTGCAATCTTTATTCTTCCTGCATTATATATTTCACGAAGTCATTTAAAAGATGTAGGTAGTATGAAGCTTCATCTCTAATATTCCATGAATAAGGACACTGACTGACAAGACTACAACAATATTATCATACCTCACAAAACAATCCCATTATCACCTAATTCATTCCACTTTCAAACTTCCAATTGTCTTAATTTCTTTTTAGCTTTCAGAAGTTTGTGATGTGTCTTGCTGTTGATATCATTGCACTTATCTTGTTTGGAATTCATACAGTTTCTTGAATCTGTAGGTTTAAGCCTCCTACCAAATTTGGGCTGTTTTCAGCCATTATATTTTTTAATGCTTTTTCAGCCCTACCTTTCCCTGTCCTTCCAGGAATATGATATATTAATATTACAGTTGCATAGATCCTTGAGGCTCCCCCCCTCCTCCTTTTCCTCCTCTTTCTTCTTCCTTCCTCCGTTTCCTCTATTTTGGTGTTGAGCCCATCCTCTTTAGCTTTTCATATTGGTTATTTTATTTTTCAGTTATAACATTTTTATATCTTTTATTTTGTTGATACTTTCTTTTTTGTTCGTTTCAAACATGTTTGTAATTGTTTGTGGAAGCATGTTTATCATAACTGCTTCAATATCTTCGTCAGAGAACTCTGACGTTTCTTTTATCTCAGTGTTGGCATCTGCTGATTGTCTTTTTAAATTCAGTTTGGTATCTTCCTAGTTTTTTGTTGAATGAGTTTTGAATGAAACCTGGACTTTTCTTTTTTTTTTTTTAATGTTTTATTTATTTTTGAGACAGAGAGAGACAGAGCATGAGCAGGGGAGGGGCAGAGAGACAGGGAGACACAGAATCCGAAGCAGGCTATCCGGGCTCCGAGATATCAGCACAGAGCCCGACGTGGGGCTCGAACTCACGGACCGTGAGATCATGATCTGAGCCGAAGTCAGACGCCCAACCGACTGAGCCACCCAGGCGCCCCTAACCTGGACTTTTCCTTATCATTTTCTGAAACTGGATCTTATTTAAACCTGTTTTAGCTGGGTCTCTGTTCCAGATCTGTAAGGGTCACTGCTGGTGGTGACTTGGAGGCATCTCCTCCTGGGGTATCCATGGCTGCTGTGACTGTCCCAGGTCACGAGGACTTCACTGATCAGGGCTTTGCTGCACTTCACTAAAGTCATAGGCCTCTTGTGAGCTGGACAGCTCAAGGACTTGATGTCCACCTGAGGGGCCACCTTCTGCCAGTGCAGGTCGGGGGGGTGGTGAGGGTCAGGGAGGTCAGAATGAGGGGCTGTATAGGACATCCCTGCAAGGGGCACTCACTGTACCCTGGAGGGGCTTGGGGCCTGCAGTCCTTGCTGTCCACTCTGCAGGGTCCCCACTTGTCCTGTAGCCTTATTTATGAGAAGAGGTTGGGGGAGAATGACCACTTGTGGCTTCTGTGCTTTGGGCAGGGACTGTGACACTCCTTGCATGTAAGGCTGACCTCAGCATGTGTCAGTGTGTGTCACTATGTGGGGCATGAGGTCCTAGCCCCACCTCTTCCTGGGTTGTGAGCCTGGACACTTGGATGTGCTCTCTGAACCCCAGTTTCTTCCTCTACAAGGAGTGGGTAATGGTGTTGATCTCTGAGTCCCTGGCACAGACAGTCCTTCGTGTTTTTGTGTGAGTGACATGGGAGTGCCGTCTGGTGCCAGGAGCGTTCTCCAGGGTGAGGGCTCACACATGCCAGGCCGGCCCTTCTTCAACCCTGCCTGTGGCTGTCTGGGTTTGGGGCAGGCTCAGGGCCTCTAGTGCAGGGGAGATGGGCCTGCTCAGCCCCAGGTTGGGGGTGGGTTGGGAAGCCGAGAGGATGCTGAGGCATCTTTGGCCGAGACCCACAGGCTGTCTCCATGGCAACTGTCAGCAGCCTCCCGGGCAAGAACCAACACCTGGAAAGTCGGTGAAAGAGCCGTTCCTGGAGATGGCCCTACCACGTGTCTGCCAACTCAGCTCCTGTGTCTCCCTGGGCTGGGGTTGGGGGCTGTGGGCCTGACCCGCGTGGCCTAGCCAGTGGGTCCTAGCCCGGAGACCCCCAGCCTGCCAGTGTGAGCTGAGACACGGGCATGCAGGTGTGGATGCCTCTCCTGGGTGGGGCTGCTGGCCTCCCACGGAGCCACCTTGCCTCCCCACCCCCTCATGATGACAACAGTGATGGTTCTAAGGGTGCTGGTGCTGGCGCTTCTGCTGCTGGTGGGTCCTGATACTGCCAGGCACATCTAACGAGCGTTGTCTCCTGGCAACCTCACCTCGGCCTACGGGGCCCTCACAATGTCATCTCTGTGTCGCGGATGAGGGAGTGGATGCTCCCACACGCGGCGCCTCCCCTAAGTCCAGCAGCCAGGAAAATGCAGGCTCAGTCTCGAATCCTGGCCTCTTGGCCCAGGGTCCTGGCCCTGGTGGTCCAGGGCTCAGTTTGCTCCAGCCAAGCCCTCCCGGGCCCCGGGTGCTCATGTCAGGGTGGCGAGGGCCTCCTCAGCTCCCTGGCCCCAGCAGGGTCTGACCTCCCTAGAAGGGGCTGAGTGGTGCCTCGGAAATGCTTCCTGCCTCAGGTCCTGGCTGGAATGGGGGCTTTGCTCAGCTCAACCAGCCTGGAGCCAGAACCACCGTTGCTGGGGTCACGGCATCTCTGAGGGGATGGGTGGGCCCCTGGGCTCCAGACCCTTACTGACTTGTTGTCTAAACTGAGGCGTTTTTGAGAGTCAAAGCCTTGCCTGTAGCAATTGTGCTGGGTCCACGGCACAGACTGAGGCTGTCCTGGGCAGCTGAAGATATGTGGTCACCCTGTCTCTGCTATTTTTGCTGGACTTGATGGAATGGGTCTCAGGTCGAGCTGCTCTCTTGGCCTGGGGATGGGCAGAGGATGTCCTTTACCATCATAAAACAGCAAGACAACCATCACCCTCCCCAGGGACAATTGTGGAGATTCGGTGAGCTTTGCATGCTCCCAGTAGGGCAGGGCCCCTCCAGGCTATCATCACTGGCCTCCTTGTGGTTGTGATGGCTGTCCCCAAAGAGTTCCAGAACATGGGCTGATGAGCTTGGGGAGTGTTGGACCACACTAGGTCTGTGGTCTTCCCCAGGCTCAGCATGGACCCTCTGAGGGGCTGGGGCATGGCTTTGTCCCGTAGAGGGGCAGCGGGAAGCAAGGAGGGGGGAGCAGGGACAGGCCAGGGGTGACCACCAAGATGTGGGTTTGGGTTCAGATTGGGATTAGGGTTGGGGGCAATTGGTGGTTTCTCTCTCCAGCCACTTCTGTCAGACATATAGCAATTGTGGCTTCCTGGTCACTTCTGCCGCCTCTTGGCATTTTCAGAAATGGGTGGTCTTGTGGGGTGTGGCTGGGTGGGGTAAGGCCTCGGACACTGGCTCTGGCTGTGATGTGAGCCCGGAGACTACTGCAACAGACAGCTGTTGAAAGGCAGGGCGACCTCAGCTGGGACCCCCGTGTCTGGAGGGCAAGGGGTGAATTCCTGGATTAGGGTAAGGGGACACAGGCCAAGGCAGCAGCTGCGAGGTCCCACCCCTCTTGTAGCGCCGTGAAGCTAGGAGGGCCGCCTGCCTCTTGGGTGCCAGTGAAAGTGCGTCTCTACAGGGGACTGGCTGGTGTGTCTGTGCCAGGTGTCTGTGTGTCCGTATGGCCTGCGTCCCGTGTCCCTGTGTCTGCGCTGTGTTGATGTGTCCATATGTCCACACCCCCTGTGCAAGGGTGGCCTGGGCCTGGGAGTTGGGTGACAGTCAGAAGCGGAGTCTCTGTGTGCTCTGGGACCCAAATCCCTGCGTATGTTATGTAGCTGTAATCATAATTTACATAAAAACTTGTATTTTGCCTTTTTCTTTTTGTATAGCAGCGTATTGAGGTAAAATTCACATGCCACAACGTTAACTTTTTACAGCGCATAATTCAGTGGCATTTGAATGAGTGTGGTCATGGTATTGTACACCCATTGCCACAACTGGGTTTTAGTACATTTCTGCCGTCCTCCCAAAGAAACCTACCCGTCAGCACTCACTGTCCCCCCCACCCCTCCCAGCCCCTGGCAACCTCTCATCCTGTTTCTGTCCAAGGGTTTGTCTGGTCTGGACATTCACACAAACGCAGTCGCGCACCGTGAGGCCCTTTGTGTCTGGCGTCTCTCACTAACATGTTTTCAAGTTCTCGCACGTGCGTCAGTCCTCTGTTCCGTTGTATCACAAACACGCTACGTTGTTCTGTGCTGTCGCCAAATGAATGACCACCCAGTGCCCCGTTCACGGCCGTGTGTGTGTTGTATTGTATTTCTCTGTCGCTGAACACTGAGATGTTTTATCTGGGGTTATTAGTCATAATGCTGTGATGCCTGTCTGTAACTGCGGCTTCTTAATTTTGCATTATTTCCATGGGACAGATTCCCAGAGTGGACTGGTTAAAAGTGTTTAAACATTTTAAGGTATTTCATTTTGCCACGTTGTTTTCCATCCAAATGAGAAGCATCGGTTTACATTCCCACCAGTTGTATTGAAATCATTAGTTTCACTCTGCCACACTGGTGTTATGTTTCTAAAGCTCCTATTAATTTATTGGGTGTAAAATTAATACCCTATTTTTTAAATAAACCTATCGCTTTGCCAGGTTACCTTCCAGTTTCCATTACTGGTGAGTCGGGATGTTTCACACATTAGTAAATTGTGTTTAGTGTAATGAGTTATCTCTGTGGATTCTTTGCCATTTGGTTTTGGGAATTTCGGTGCTTCTTCACTAGCAGCTGTGGGTGTGCACTTCCCGCCAGGCACGGAGCAGGTGTGGAGCTGGAAGGAGGCACTGGCTGGTCCTGGAGGGGAGGGGAGCTGACACCCCGCCCCCACCTCCCTCTCGGGCTTGCTTTGCCACCTTGCTTTCCAGGATTTTCCTGAGACTTCGGAAATAGTGGCACCAGGAGATACTTGCTGAATACAAGGATGTGTGCCTTAACTACCTTTCTGTTACCGGTGTTCATATGACATCTGTAATTAAAGTACCTCAGAGTTAACGTATTTTGTCTTTTTTAATCTCAGTGAAGGGTGAACATTTTTCTTTTCTGTATAAATAAAAAATACTGATTTTCTCACTTTAAAATGCCGATCTAGGAAAGAATAGAAAGCATGACCCACAATCTCACTGTCCTGAGATAACTTCTGTTAATATTTTGAGCTGTTTCTTTCCAAGTTCTTTCTATGTGCAAGTTTTCAAACTACACAGCTGCTGTCATCCCGCGGGGATATTGAGGGCGTCCAGCCTCCAGCATGAGCAGGCCACCCCCACACAGAGTGTGCTCCGAAGGCACGATTCTTCTGTCATGCGATGGGCCTCGGTCACCCCCTCTTGTCAAGCATGTGGCTTATTTCCAATTTTGCTTTTCCTGATGAGACCCCAGAACATACATGCATCTTTTTTTTTTTTTTTTTTTCAACGTTTATTTATTTTTGGGACAGAGAGAGACAGAGCATGAACGGGGGAGGGGCAGAGAGAGAGGGAGACACAGAATCAGAAACAGGCTCCAGGCTCTGAGCCATCAGCCCAGAGCCCGACGCGGGGCTCGAACTCACGGACCGCGAGATCGCGACCTGGCTGAAGTCGGACGCTTAACCGACTGCGCCACCCAGGCGCCCCTACATGCATCTTTAACACACCTCTGATTACTTCCTTGGGACAAATGCCTAGAAGTTGGATGATGGTTTATTTCGTCTCAGTCATATTTAAAAATTCTTCCGTTTCCTATCATTTGGTTATGCTTCTGTTATCACAGATTCAAGTGTTTTTGTGTAACAAAACACTCTGTTTTGTTTTGGGCTCTGTTTCTGTTTCGATCTGAATCCGTTTGGTGCTGTCTCTCCACATTGGTGGGTGGCCTAGTTGCTGAGCTCAGGGTAGGCCTTTAGGAAGTATCTCGTTGAAGAAGTTCTCTAGTCTTGCCTCTTCTTTCCTGAAGCTTTCTTTAACTTTTTGCCCATTTAGTTTTCCAGACGAGTTTTGAGATTCCTTTGTCGTAGTTCAAAGAATTCCTTTTGGGATATTGTTTCAATTATTGAGAATCTCTACATTGATTTTTGGAGAATCAAATTCTAAAATTCTACAGATACAAACCTGTCCACCCAGGAGTACAGTGTATCTTGGCATCTATTCAGTGCTGCCCTCTTTTTGTAAATAAGATGCTGTGGTTTTCTCTCGGTGGGTCACTCGTATTGTTAAAGTTGTTCCTAAGGGGCCTGTATTTATTGATGCCAGTGTGATTGAGGTGTTCGGTGTCATTGTATCTCCAAGCAGCGATGTCTGGTATCCCTTAACTTTTGAGTATTTATACTCCGGTGTGGACGCGGGCTCAGGCCGTCTCTGGGTGGGGCTGTGCTTTTGTGTTTGCCGACGGCAGCTTGCAGCCGGGCCTGGCTGTTTTTCAGCCCAGATTTCTCAGTGTCGGTGGGGTGACAGCACCTGCAGCTTGCTTTTCTCTCTTTCCTTTTGGTCTCACTGTGCTGTACTTTTCCTTCGAGGTCCTCTCGCTGTTTTCTGTCCCCTGTAGGAGTTGAAGTTAGGGGCCTCGCACACCTGCAGGGCGGTGTTCCAGTCGCTGCCGTTGGCCTGTGGGCCTCAAAACCTGAGCGACACCGGAGCCGCCCACAGGGCTCCTTGCACCCTGTCGCTGGGCCCGCGTCACGTCCCCCACGAGGCTGATGCTGCCGGTCCTGGGACAGCACCGTGAGAAATCTGCTCCTGACCAGGCTCCTGGGAGTTTTATCGTTGTCTTCGGAAATCATCATCTTATCTATTCAGTTCCTGATTTCTTACTCACGTTCTCTTATGTTAGTTAGAACTCTTTAAGAAGATTGAGAATTCTGGTGGTAATTCTTATTTTATCATCTGATTTTAAAGGAAAACCTTTGTGATAAATGTGGGTTTGTTGGTACTCTTGAGAGTGGATTTTGAGCATGGAAAAGATTATTCAGAAACTGTTTTAGTTCCTAAACTCAACATCCAATTTCTTAAAGTTACAAATCCAAAAAAGTAGTTCTCTTTAAAAATTTTAGATGACTTTGTGACAACATGGATGGCCCTGGAAGGCGTTATGCTAAGTGAAGTGAGACAGAGACAAACACTGTATGGTCTCACTTACGCTTGGAATCAAAAAAGTACAAAACAAAGCGAAACACCATCGGATTTGTGGTTACCAGAAGTGGGAGTTACGGGGAGGGGGAGCTGGAGTAAGGTGGTCAAAAGATACAAACCTGCAGTTATACTATAAAGATAGTAAGTACGAGGGATGCCCCGGGCACCATGGTGTGTGGAGCTCGTGCCACCGCGTGACAAACAAGCAGGCTGTGAGGACTGGGTCCTAAGAGCTCATCACATCTCATTCACATTTCTCTGTGTGCGATGATGGGTGTTGACTAGACCTGTCGTGGTGGCGATTTCACAACAGATGTAAATCAAAACATCGTGCTGTGCGCCTGACGCTCATACAGTGATGTATGACAATTACATCTCCGTAAAACCAGGAAAAAAATTTTTACATTCAGCTGATGAAAATTTATACTCATACATGTAACTATTTTTAACAGTGACTTTCAAGATGACTCAAATAGTGTTTTATCCCATTTCATAGACTTAGTTAATGTCAAACATTTAAAATTTCATTTATAGGGGCGCCTGGGTGGCTCAGCTGGCTAAGCATCTGACTTTGGCTCAGGTCATGATCTCGTGGTTTGTGAGTTCGAGCTCCGCATTGAGCTCTGTGCTGACAGCTCAGAGTCTGGAGCCTGCTTCGGATTCTGTGTCTCCCTCTGTCTCTCTGCTCCTCCCCTGCTCATGCTCTGTCTGTCTCTCTCTCTCTCTTAAAAATAAACAGTAAAAAAAAAAGAGAATATGATTTTATTTATAAATTTAACTGGATCTTCCTAAGTGCTTAAGAATTGTGTTTCCAGTAAGTTTAAGTATAAGTGTGGTGAATCATACATTTGTGTAAATGTCCCAACACCTTTTACAGATTTATCAAGGTTTGAACTTAACATCACAAGTCTAAGTCAATTTTTTCATTCCATTTATAAAGTCGGACTCACACGGTGAATGTGATGCTGGACGTGACCGCATTCAGCATGTTGGCGTGTGCTGACACATTCTGTGTTTGATCCTCCCAGGGTTCGATGTGATCATCCACTGAGGAAACCGTCTCAGAGCAAATGAAGCTGAGGCTTCCTTCCCGTTCATTTTGGTTGCCTTGTCGGCCAGATTCTTTCCGGAGACACCGGTGGCCACGACAGGCACTTCTCAACTCAGTACTGGGGTCTTAGCACTTGTGGGTGCAGCTAGGCTATAATTCTGACATCGTGGCTAGATTTTGTGTTTTTTATGTTTCTTTAGATTATAGACACATTCTTACCTGCATCTAAACACCTTTGAATCCTTCGCTAAAAAACAAAGAGTTGTTTTCCTGTCCCATGGGACCATGACCGCTCTGACATATCTGGCTACTACTTCTGAGGTCCTTTACTGACATTTCAGGGTCTGTCTGAGGGTATCAGGATGCCTGGTGGACAGAAGGCTACGGGTGAAGGAAGGCATTACTGTTCCTTCTTCTTGGGAATGATGCTGGAGCTTTCCAAGTGACGTTCACTAGCCGAACACCTGCATCTTTCCTAGGCTAGACTCCGCTCACCGAATGCCTGTGTGCTAACACGTGTCCACTCCCTTGCGTTTCCCTGTAAATCGGCAGTTACATCTGGAGATTTCTCTTAGAGAAATGAAACATTGCAGTTGTGATGGAAGTCTTCTGGGTGGTTCAGTCGGTTGAGCGTCGTGATCTCACGGTTGGTGGGTTCGAGCCCTGTGTCGGGCTCTGTGCTGACAGCTTGTAGCCTGGATCTCTCTGTCCCTTCCTCCTTGCACTCTGTCTTCAAAAATGAATAAATGTTAAAAAAAAAAATGGAAGTCTTCCGCATACACTCCCTCAATCGAATTCTGTTCTCTTTCTTCCCTTCTCTTTCACGTTCTGGATGTAGCCACTGTCCTGATTTGTGGTTGTGATGCCATGCGTGTGTGAGTATTCCAGGTCCTCCCATATATGTCTGTATCCATAAATAACATACAGTGTTGCTTGCATGACTTTAATTGTGTGAGCGTGATATGTATTTACACACACATATAACTATTTCACAACTTGCCTTCTTACCCTTCGACATTGTTTTAGACATTTTCCATGTTAGTAGTGTGCAGGCTTATCTAATTTTTACGTGCTCATCCATTTTTTACTCAATAATATTTCACCGCGTACACGTACCACAGTTAATTTCTCCTCTCTGCTGCTGCGAGCACGCCTGCACGTATGTCTGCAAGCGTTTGTGTGATGTGTCCAGTATGCAGTTAGAAGTGGTTTTCTGAGTCATAGGGATGCTCATTTTAAAGTTTTCTAGAAGTAGCCAAATGTTCTCCAGGACGGTTCTACAGTTTTCTCTTCTGCCCTCAAAACTGTTGCTTGACATCACTCGGCTATGACTTGGCTAAACTGAGGAGGTGAAATGGTGTCTCTTCTTTAGTGTGATGTGAACTTCCCTGTCGCCAGTGGTTTTGAGCTGCTTGTCTCTTTTGCAATTTGCTGATTTTTCTGATAGGTTATTTGTATTTTTAATATGAATTTATAGGAATTCTTTATGTTTTCTGGGAACAAATTCCACATCAGTTATGTACATTGCAAATATCTTTTTGTTTTCTCTGTAGTATCTTTCATGGTTTAGTTTAATTTATCAACCTGTTACTTACGGTTTTGGATTTTTATGTCTTCTTTAGAAACCTTTCCCTACCTTGCAATCACAGAACTATTTTCTTGTTTGTTTCAAAGTTTTAGAGTTTGCTTTCTGACATTAGGCTTCTTTTTATTTTCTAATTTTTAAAATTGTGGCAAAACACATACACCATGAACTTTGCCATCCTAGTCACTGTTAAGTGATGTTTAATGTACTCTCCTTGTTGTGCAGTCATCGGCACTGTCCGTCTCCAGGACTCTATTCACCTTGCAATTCTGAAACTCTTCCCCAGTAAACCCTAACTCCCCAGCCCTCCCCTCAGGCTCTGGCAGCCTCCATTCTACTTCCTGTCTCTATGATTTTAACGACTCTAAGTACCTCACATGAATGGAATCAAACAGTATGTGTGTGTGGGTGTATATATATATTATATATATATAATATTATATATCATATATATTGTAATATATATGTATATATATACATATATGTACGTGTACATATATATGTGTGTGTGTGTGTGTGTAATATATATATATATATATATATATATATATATATATATATATATATAAAATTTTCTTTTGACTGGCTTATTTTCCTCGGCATTGTGTCCTCAAGGTTCAACCATGTTGTATCATGTATTAGGATTTCCTTTTTTTTTCAAGGCTGATTATTACGTCACTCTATGTAAATATCACAATTTGCTTTTCCCTTCATCCACTGATAGACACTTGGATTCCTCCCACCTTGTACCTATTGTAAGTAACACTGCTATGAACCTAGGTGTACAAATATCTCTTTGAGACCCTGCTTTCAGTTCTTTTGCGTACCTAGAATTAGAGTTGCTGGATCAGATGGTAGTTCTATGTTCAACTTTTTGAAGACCTGCCATACAGTTTTCCTCAGGGGGCACACCATTTTACTTTCCCACCAGCAGCGCATGGGCTCCAGTTCCTCCACATCCTCTCCAACACTTAATCTCCGTTTGTTTGTTTCTTTTTGTTTTTGTTTTCTTGAAAGCAGACATCCTAATGGTTGTGAGGTGGTATCTCAGTGTAGTTTGGATTTGCATTTCCCAATGATTAATGATGTTGGACATCCTTTCATGTGCTTATCGGTCAATTGTGTATCTTTTTGGGAGAAATATCCATTCAAGTCCTTTGCTATTTTTAAATTGGGCTTTTGTTGTTGAGTTGTAGGACTTCTTTATATACTCTGGATATTGATCTCTTAAAAATTTTTTTTAATGTTTATTTATTTTTGAGAGACAGAGACATAGTGTAAGCAGGGGAGGAGCAGAGAGAGAGAGGGAGACACAGAATCTGAAGCAGGCTCCAGGCTCTGAGCTGTCAGCACAGAGCCCGACGTGGGGCTCGAACTCATGAACTGTGAGATCATGACCTGAGCCGAAGTTGGACATTTAACCCACTGAGCCCCCCAGGCGCCCCTTGATCTCTCTCATTAGATGAACGATTTGTGACAATTTTCTCCCATTCTGTAGATTTTTTTCACTCTCTTGATAGTGTCCTTTGATGCACAGAAGTTTTAAATTTTGATGAAGACTAATTTATGTGTTTTTTTCTTCTATTGCCCGTGATTTTGGTGTAATACTCAAGAAATCATTGCCAAATCCAATGTCATGAAGATTTTCTATGTTTTCTCCTAAGGGTTTTATAGTTTAAGGTCTTACATTTAGATAAGCAAAAGGCCCATTTTGAGTTGCTTTTTTGTATCTGATATAAGATAAGGGCCCAACTTATTACTGTTTTTTTTCCTTGCGGATATTTAGTCTTCCCAGCACAATTTAGTGAAAAGATGATCTGGTCCCTTTTGAATGGTGTAAGCACTCTTATTGAAAATCAATTGACTGTATATGCGAGGATTTGTTTCTGGGTTATTATTTTATTCTGTTGGTCTGTATACCTATCCTTATCCAATACCACATTGTTTTGATTACTGTTGCTTTGTAGTAAGTTCTGAAATCAGAAAATGTGAGTCTTCCAATTTTGTTCTTTTTCAAGATTGTTTTGGCTATTCAAGGTTCCTTGAGATTCTATATGAATTTTAGGGTGAATTTTTCTGTTTCTGCAAAAATTATTGTTGGAGTTTTGACAGAGTTTGCATTGAATCTGTAGTTTACTTTGGGTAGTATGTACATCTTAAAAATATTAAGTTTTCCAATTTATGGATATAAGATATGTTTTTTTATATATACAGTTTTTTATTTGCCAACTATTCAAAAAATTAAATTAAAATAAAACAAACCATAGATTTATTTTGAGAAAACTGATCTCTTTACAATCATTTGGGTCCTCTGGCTTGTATACGGGGGGTACATCTTGGATATGGGATAGTTTTAAGTTTGTTTAGTGTTCTTCAGCAATGTTTTGTAGTTTTCAGTGTACAAATCTTTCACCTCCGTGGTTAATTTTATTCCTAAGTATTTTATTCTTTTTTTTGTAAAGTTTATTTATTTATTTTGAGAGAGAGAGAAAGAGCATGCAGAGGAGGGGCAGAGAGAGAGAGGGAGAGAGAGAATCCCAAGCAGGCTCCATGCTGTCAGCACAGAGTCCGATGTGGGGCTTGAACTCATGAACCATGAGAACATGACTTGAGCCGAGATTGAGTCAGATAGTTAACCGACTGAGCCACCCAGGTGCCGCCCCCCGCCCCCAGCCAAGTATTTTATTCTTTTTGATGTTATTGTAAATGGATTAAAAAAGCTCCCTTTTTTTGTTTGTTCATTGCATTGCAATGAAACACAACTTATTTTCTTGTTTTGACTTTATATCCTGAAGCTTTGCTGAATTCATTTGTTCTGGTGATTTTTGGTGGATTTTCTACAAATATAGGATTTTCTCCATTTGAGATCTGTTGGGATTTTTATTGGAATTGCATTGAATTTGTAGATTAATGTGGTGGATTACATTAATGGTAATTCTACTCTTGAACTATTATGTTGCTATGACAACTCAATTGGCCATTATATACTCTTAAAATACGTACTTTGGAATTTGGTTTATTTTAATTTTTAATTTAATATTTGTGTTCATAATTGAGATGTGTGTAAAATTTTCTTGTCCTTTTCCAGTTTTGATATGAGTTGGGAAGCTTTTCTTGTATTTTTATTCTCTGAAACAGTTTGTATAAAATTATCTGTTCTTTGAATGGTCATAGAACTCGCTTGCAAAATTGTCTGGGTCTGATGTTCTTCCAGAGGAAACCTGAATCCAAATTCATTTATTATTATTATTTTTTTAAGTTTATTTATTTTTGAGAGAGGGAAAGACAGAGTGTGAGTGGGGAAGGAGCAGAGAGAGAGAGAGAGAGAGAGAGAGAGAGAGAGAGAGACAGAATCTGAAGCAGGCTCCAGGGCTCCCAGCTGTCAGCTCAGAGCCTGATGTGGGGCTTGAACCCAGAAACCATGAGATCATGACTAAGCGGAAGTCGGATGCTTAACCAGCTGAGCCACCCAGGCTTCATTTTTGTGAATGGCTTTTGTGAGGCGGCCCCCAAGGTTTCCATCCCTGCCTGTGGCCATCTCCCCTTGAGTGTGGGAAGGACCACGGATATGATAAGGTATCACTGCCATGGTTAGTTTATAATCAGTTGACTGTGAGCTAACCAAAAAGGACCAACCTAATAAGGTGATCCTTTTAAAGGGACTGGGCCTCTCCCAAAACAGAAAATTTAGAAGTGTGAGAGGGACTGTTGAAGGCCAGGTTGCAAGGACCTGAGTGCTGTCTCCAGGAGCGCAGAGAAGTCCCCAGCTGAAAGCAAGACAGTGGGACTCCGTTCACTGTGAAGGGTCTGGGAAGCGTGACTTTCCCTAGGTTGGCCTCCAGATGAAGGCACAGCTGGCTGACACCTTGATTTCAGCCTCGTGAGACCCTCAGCGGAGCACACAGCCACAATGACCTACAGAGCTGTGAGCTAATGAGTGCTATTTCAAGTTACAAAAACTGTGGCCAGTTTTTGCACAGCAGTAGAAAACTAATACAATTGCTCGTGGCTTATTCGGGTTTTCTACTTTTTCAGTTACTTTGGATAATTTGCATTTTGGGGGATATATCCATTTTGTCAAAATTTTAACATTGGCATAAAATTGTTAATAATATTCTTTTGCAATTCTAAAAATCTCTCCTGTCTGCAGTTACATTCCCTGTGTGTAAATACACTTAGGCATGTGTGCATACATGTGTACGTACACGTGCACTTGCGTGAGCACTCGTGCAGATGCACGCGAGTGCTGTGCGTGTTTGTATGTGTGTGTCTGTGTACAGGTGTGTACAGATATGCATACACTCTTTTTCTTGATTATTCTTGCCAGAAGCTTGTTCGTTTTATTAAACTTTCAGATTCGGCTGTTATTTCTCTATTTTCTGTTTTAAGCATGTCTACTCTTTATTAGTTCCATTTTTGTCTTTTCTGTATATTTACTGTTTTTCAAGATTCTTGAGGTATATCTGTGCTTGGTTTATTTATTTTCAATCTTTAAAAAAATCATTGAAGTTTACAAATTTCCCCTAAAACATCACTTTAACTGAACCCCACATACTTTAATATGTGGTGTTTTTTGTTTTTTTTTTTAAATTTTTTTTCAACGTTTTTATTTATTTTTGGGACAGACAGAGACAGAGCACGAACGGGGGAGGGGCAGAGAGAGAGGGAGACACAGAATCGGAAACAGGCTCCAGGCTCCGAGCCATCAGCCCAGAGCCTGACGCGGGGCTCGAACTCACAGACCGTGAGATCGTGACCTGGCTGAAGTCGGACGCTTAACCGACTGCGCCACCCAGGCGCCCCTATGTGGTGTTTTTTAAATATTTATTTTATTTAAACATTAAAAAATTTTTTTTAATTATTATTATTTTTTTAATTAAAATTTTTTTTTAAATGTTTGCTTATTTTTGAGAGAGAGACAGAGCATAAGCGGGGGAGGGGCAAAGAGAGAGAGACACACAGAGTCCAAAGCAAGCTCAAGGCTCTGGGCAGTCAGCACAGAGCCCAATGTGGGGCTGGACCTCACAGACCACAAGATCATGACCTGAACTGAAGTCAGATGCTTAACTGACTGAGCCACCCAGGCGCCCCTAACTTATTTATTTTCATGTTTATTTATTTTTGAGAGAGAGACAGAACACGAACGGAGGAAGGACAGAGCAAGAGGGAGACACAGACTCTGAAGCAGGCTCCAGGCTCTGAGCTGTTGGCACAGAGCCCGACTCGGGGCTCGAACTCATGAACCTTGAGAGCGTGACCTGAGCCAAAGTCAGATGCCTAACTGACTGAACCTCCCAGGCACCCCTAAAAAAAGTTTTTAATGTTTATTTATTTTTGAGAGAGAGGGTGAGAGAGACAGAGCATGAGTGGGAGAGGGGCAGAGAGAGAGGGAGACACAGAATCCAAAGCAGATTCCAGGGTCTGAGCTGTGAGCACAGCTTGACATGGGGCTCGAACTCTCGAACTGTGAGATCATGCCCTGAGCTGCAGTTGGATGCTTACCTGACTGAGCCACCCAGGCACCCCTAAATGTTTATTTTTGAGAGAGAGACAGCATGAACGGGAGGGGCAGAGAGAGGGGGAGACAGAGGACCTGAAGCAGGCTCTGAGCTGTCAGCAATAGAGCCCGTCATGGAGCTCAAACCCACAAACCGTTAGACCATGACCTAAGTCAAAGTCGGACACTCAACCGACTGAGCCACCCAGGTACCCGCGAGTTTCTTCTTATTTTGACCCTAGCTTCATCTTAACTTTTATTACTCGTGCATGGTACTTCGACCGGGGGTGGGGACACAAGGCCTTCCTCACGAGGAGTCCAGGATGCATTCCAGCAGCAGAGCCAACAGGATTGTGGTGCTTTGCCTGAAGAGTGAGAGGGGCGAGGACTCAGGGCTGCAGCCCTGATCTTGCCTGAAATAAACAGTGGGCGAGTGGTGCTCACTGAGCCAGGTGGTGGGGAGGGGACCAAGGCCGGGGGCAAGAACCAAAGTTCCTTGGTCTGGACTATTTATTTATTTATTTATTTAAGAGCACAAGTGGGGGAGGGGCAGAGAGAGAGGGGGACAGAGGATCTGAAGTGGTCTCTGTGCCGACAGCAGAAATCCCGATATGGGGCTCGAACTCACCAACTGCGAGATCGTGACCTGAACTGAAGTCGGACGCTTAACCAACTGAGCCATCCAGGCGCCCCAGCTCTGGACTTTTTAAAAGAAGTACATGTTTCAACACTTTTAAACAGTAGCGTTAAAACAAACAAACAAACAAACAAACAAACAGTTCTTTATTGTATGATGCTTGATATGCTATTTTGACATCCAGGTAGCAATGTTAGAAAGGCAGTTGGGTTTATGAGTCTGCATTTAATGATGTGTGTGACTTAATGTGTGTGGTGCTCAGAGTTACGGGGTAGACCTGTCGGGCCTGAGCCCTGGGGCTTCCTCTTCTGGAGTCTGGTGGAGAAGGCCAGGGTGGCGGTCAAGACCCTGAGGGGCTGCCGGGGACTTGGAGGAAAATGAGGGAGTTGACCCAAGGGCAGAGAAGCAACCACTTAGAGAGGGAGACTTGACCATTGGAGTCAGCAAGACAAAGGCTTGAACGGCGTTGCAGGGGAATAGTGTGGGTGACATCCCACGGGGGGACAGGAGGGTGAGGTGGTGGGGACACCAAGGGCTGACCCTCTGCATGAGCTTTGGTGTGAAGGGAGCAGAGAAGTGGCTGTGCTGAGAGGTGGCTGTCTGATCTTCTGTGTTTTGAGATGGGACACCTTGGAATGTAGCTTTCGGCTAATGGGATTGATTATGATGGCTTCCCTGAGTCCCTGTACCCGCTCTTCCGCCTGCCCCACCCCACCCCGATCGGTATTCTCCTGAGAGAAGGTGAGGAAGGCTGTGTGTGGCGCCTGTTCGGGAGCCGCAGCCTCCGTTTTACTCGTTTCCGCTCATCACCCCGTCTCGTGAGGCTGCTTGGGGTGCAGTAGGGGTTGGTTTGGGGACCGGGTTTCGGCTTGGATTTAGTTGGAGGGCAAACGCAAGGCCAGGCCAGGTGCCACAGACCACGTGTCCTCTCAGGGTGATTCCGTTTAGCTGGAGGGATGGTCACGCCGGAAGCAGTCATTGCTGACGTTACCGCGAGGACGTCAGGACTCAGGGCCTGCCTTGTCCTGCCACAGCAGCGCCACAACCTGTGGCAGCCTCGTGCTCAGACAGTGGGGGTCGCTGTTGTTGGGAGAAAGGACATGGGTGGTGGGGCCTGTGTTCTCTCACGTGAATGTGGAAACCCTGACTTCCCTCCTTCTCTGTTCCTGCCAGGATCCTGGCCACAGCGGGCACTGACTTCGACCTGCGGACCCTGCGGGCTGTGCGTGTGCTCAGGCCCCTGAAGCTGGTGTCTGGGATTCCGAGTGAGTCTGGCGAAAGCAATCAGCCCCAAGCCTACCTGGACCACTAACACCCTCCCCCAACCCCACCATGGCCACAGCCACTGTTAAGCCTCAACCAGTGGGCCCTTTGGCTTGGGTGACTTGAAGCTCAGGGCTCCTGACCTGTGAGAACCAGGTGTGAAGAAGCCTGACATTCTCTGTGAAAGCCCAGAGAGTGGCTCTGTTGTTTTGCCCTGATTTGGCTTTCCCAGATGGAAACTTTGCTTCTCCTCACACGCTCTGCTACATTTCTAGCTCTTTGCTTCTTTTTCTGGGGTTAAAGCACAGACAAGAGACCGAGCGAGGTGGTAGGCAGGATGCCTGACAAAATAGTCAAAGGACCCCCTGACTTGGCTCAGGCTTGGCAGGGCCTTGGAGAACTGAGGCCCGGTTAAGACATGCTCTTGGATTCAGCTGCTCAAGGAGCCACGCCTGGTTAGGAGCATGGCCAGGGTTACCTTGAGAGGCAGGGGCGGCCCTGACTCCTGTTCCTCAGTCCAGTGGAAGTTTGGTTTCCGGTTTCCTCAGGGCCCAAGTGGGCAGGGACCTAGGGCTATGTCCCCCTGAGGCCGCTGCCGGGGGAGCCCCTGTTCTGCCCCAAGACCCTGCCAGGTAAAGTCTCAGGCTTGTATCTAAGAGCTGGGGCCATGCGGGGAGGGGGTCATGGGGTTGAGCTTCCTCTGTGTGCTGAGTCCCTCTGCCTTTGTGGTCAGTGGTCAAACACTCCTGCAAGCAGGTCCCCTGCTTTGCTTTCTGTAAAGTGTTGGGGCCTGTCAAGATCTGCTCTTCCCTCCCAGCACCCCCTCCCCTCCCCTCCTCTCCCCTCCCCTCCCCTCCCCTCCCCTCTTAGGACTGTGTTCTTGCTCCACCCAGAGCCCTCCATAGGTCCACACATCTCGCCTGCACCCACCCTCCACCAGACCCCAACTCTGACACGACACGCCCTGCCCCTCCCCTGCGCTGGGACTTCTCTCCGTCTACTTCCCTCTGAGACTTATGCTTGGTCCCCCCCCACCCCCGAGCACTCTTGCGTAAGCACGTGCGGTTTCCCCCGACTCCCCACGCTCCCTGCTCCGTCCCCTACTCTGAGGGCTCTCAGATCGGCACCTTGCCCCAGGACCCCCAGTCCTAAGCAGCCCAGGTGCTCGCCAGTCTGCCCCCCCCCCCCCCCGCCCTCTGCACCACCCACCCTGCTCTGACGTGCCCTGCTCTGGCTGCTCTGGCCCAGGTCTGCAGGTGGTGCTCAAGTCCATAATGAAGGCCATGGTCCCGCTTCTGCAGATTGGGTTGCTTCTCTTCTTTGCCATCCTCATGTTTGCCATCATTGGCCTCGAGTTCTACATGGGAAAATTCCACAAGGCCTGTTTCCCCAACAGCACAGGTGAGGCCTGGCAGCACCCCTTGGGCTCAGACGGGACAACAGACTCACTCGTCCAGGAGACAGGCACTGTTCTAGGTGCCAGACAGATGGGGGCGGGGGGCACACAGCACAACCTGAAAAACACAAAAACGTGAGTAAACACATAAATGCAATGATTACAGGTTGTGGTACTTGCGGTAGAATAACTTGGGAGCCTGCTTCACAGAGATGGGCCAGGGGAGGCCTCTCTCCTGAGGGGACAGGTGAGCAGCGATCGGACTGCCGTTAGGAGGGATTGCAATGTGGCCGCCAGGCCGGAGAACTCCACTTACGAGGCGCGGCCGGAATAGAGGGGAAGTCACGTGGGCTTCATGGCCGCGGTAGGGACTCCGAGTCTTCCTCCGAGAGAAATCAGGAAGACAGTGGAGGGCTCTGAGTGAGGACTGACGTCATCTGATTGTTCTGGCTGCTCCAGGGGGGCAAAGGCAGAAACAGGCTTCCTCAGGAGGGCAGCATCTCGACTGGAGAGACATGGCGGCTGCGGCCAGGCTGTTCTGGTGGAGACGGCACAACGGGTTGGGCTCTGGGTGTGTTTTGCAGTGAGGCGGATGAGCCACATGAACGTGTCAGTCGGCGCAGAGAAAGCTCTGACTAAAATTTAAATCGTTCACGATTTTAAAAACGTCTTATCAAAGCACTCTGTAGGGCCAGTGTAGTGAGGCCTGGGCCCTGCAGCCCCCAGCCATCCTGTGGCCACACGTTGTGTGGGCTCTGATCCTGTCTGCCCGGCAAGCAGGGCCTGCGGTGGCTGACTCCAGAGCGACAGGCAACATCCGTGTGTCAGGAGAGCCTCAGTGTTAGTTTGGCTGTGAGAGAAAGGAGCAGTCAGCGTTGTAGTGGCAGGAAGAGTTGGATGTTAGGGGTTTGTCGTTTTTGAGTTTAAGGCGAGCGAGTCCTGAGCGTGTTTAAACGGTGATGGGCAGGTTCCAGTAGGAAGGGAGAGGTTGACCAGTGGTTCCTGGGACGGTTGGTCTGAGCTCAGGGGGAGCCAGACTGTAGGCAGGGGGGGAGAGTTGGTGCAGGGAGGGAGGGTGGGGGGAGCAAGGGAGGATTTCCATTGGTGCTTGATGCCTGCCCACCTGTGATGAGGCCTTCGAAGCCCAGGGGCCGCAGGAGGGGTTGGAGAACTTGGTGTTTCTGGGTTCAGGGTCTGTGCTTCATTCTTCTCTCCACAGATCCAGAGCCAGTGGGTGACTTTCCCTGTGGCAAGGAGGCCCCAGCCCGGCTGTGTGAGGGTGACACCGAGTGCCGGGAGTACTGGCCGGGACCCAACTTTGGCATCACCAACTTTGACAATATCCTGTTTGCCATCTTGACAGTGTTCCAGTGCATCACCATGGAGGGATGGACTGACATCCTTTATAACGTGAGTTGCATCTTGGCCCTGGGACTGTGGATGGACCCCGGAGCTCCTAGGATCCCATTTGGGGTGACGTTCCTGACCTGAGAGCCTGTGCCCAGCCCCAAGTTCCTTCCTCTACCCTAGGATGAAATACAGGCCCCTTCCTTCAGATGACTCCACCCAGGGCCCACTGTCATCAATGTCAACTCGAACTCTTGACCTAGGTCTTAGAGTCCCCAGGACAGCTTCTCTCATGAAAGTAAAACCGAGGGCCAGGTAGAGAGCCAGCAAAGAAAATGCCAGAGAAGATGCTACTGCTGCTGCTGGTCACATGGTCACAGTGCCAGTCCCTAAGGCTCACTGCAAGCTTGCTCCAAGCTAGGCCCTGCGTGAAGTGTCCTATCCCTGTTAACTCATAGAGTCATCTCAAGAACCCCATGTACAGTGAGGAAACTGAGGCATGGAGGGGCTGTTGAAGTTGCTCAAGGCCCTGCGACCGGTAGGCGGCTTGCTGGGAACTACTAGTTGTGCCATCCCTGCTGGGTTTTCTGGATGCAGGGAGGGAGAGGGAAGCCTGCTGGGCCTCTGGTTGTCCCTAGGCTGCCCGGTAAAGACAGGAGCAGGGCAGCGTTCATGGCTGCACTCAGCAGACTCTCAGGAAGACTTCTCTGATGGCGCTGGGGCTCTGGGCTCAGAGTGTGTGTCTTGCACATTTCTGTCTTCTCCGCCGTGTCTATCTGGTGCTGTTTCCTCTTCATCCTCTTGCCCACGAGGATGCCTGCCTGTCACAGTGATGTACACAGGGCAGTCTGGGTTGGTACCCATGACAGAAGCTGGTCTAATGCCCTTGCCTGGTGGCCCATCTCACTGCCACCTCTCCTCCATGTGACGCTCTTCTGGGAGGACTCGACCACAAAAGCTTGAGCAGAATTCTGTCTCTTTTCTTATGTGATGACCTCCCTCGCTACCTCCTACATGCTGTAGCCCTATGAGCCACCGGGGCATAAGAACAATGAAATTAGTCCCTCAGGGACTTTGGGGGGTAGACAAGGAAGGCACACATGAGCTAGAAATCTTGGAAGGTTTGGCTGGGAAGGTATGGCTGGCGGATTGCTGTTTTCTGGATAGCTAGAGCGAGCTCTGCTTGTGGGCTGTGGGTGGAGGACTTGCAGGTACAAGACACCTCGTGCTGAACCTGCCACTTGGGTGCTGAGGTGGGGTTTGGGCTCTAAGCCCCTGGGGGCCTGGGTTCCCTGGCCTCTAGGAGCCCAGGGAAGAAATGACGGCGCGATAGTCTGGTGGCATGAGGGACAGGAGGAAAGGGGCAGACTGGGGCCCTCTACTCTGTGGGTGCATGGAAACCCAGGTGGATCTCAGGGCTAGGAATCCAGCAGATGCTTGGGAAATGCTCACTGAGCGTGCAGAGGGAAGGTGGAAGTTCAGGAAAAGCTGGCCCAAAGTCCCTTGAACCAGATCCCTCCTTGGACTGGGAGTCGTGTCTCCTGACAGGCTCTGTTTCATTGAGGAAAAGAAGAACAGGCACAAAGGCAGTTATGAGGAGCTTGACTGTCCTTTTCCTACAGCCGGTCAAGGAACGATTTCCCAAGGACAGACCCTAAAAATAGCTCTGAGCTGGCCACATCCCTGCCAGCCCCACCTGAGCAAGGGCTGCATGAACAGGTCTCTGCAGCTTTCAGTGCCCCCTGGGACTTGGCCAGGGGCCCTGGTGACTCAGATGGGTGGGTCTGTGCCCTGTGTGGGAGGGGCTGAGCAGGAACTAGGCCCTAGGGCAGGACTGGTCACGAGAGCCACAGAGGGTTCATTTGGCATATACTTCCATTGGACCCGCTGGGCTCTGGGCACCCCCGAGATGCTACATGTACAGTGGCGAGAAGAAGGCGTTCGATAAAGGCCTTATAATGCCAAGTGCTTTAAAGAAAACAAAGGTGGATGAGGGGCAGGGAGTGATGAGTTAGACACCTTGTGAAAGCCAGGCCTGGTGAGGTCTGGAAGCCAGACATGCAGGTGCTATGAGATTGTGCCTTGGCGGTTTGGCAAGGCACCAGGACACAGTGACAGTGGTGACCTGTGAGGTGGCCTAGACCTGGCTGGGTCCACTCTCCACACTGGGGGGTAAGAGGGTGAATTGCTGCAAATCAGACCGGGTGTTTTGAAGGGGATTCTTCAGAGAAAGAGCCTGCCGCTTGCCTCCAACCCAGTGCTCCGACCCAGACGTGCTCCTGGAGTGTGGAGCCCCAAGTGACAGTGCCGGGATTTCAAGGGCAGGAGCCACTGGCCTGCCACGGTGGGGCGGAGGGAGAGAGGTGGAGAATACACTCAATGTTGGGAACAGAGGAGGGTGTGTGAGTGTTTCTCATGGACCAGCTATGGCCAGGGGACAGGAGCCAGCCAAGAGCCCTTTTAAATTCTGACCAGGGCGAGTGACCTCTCAGTAGAGAACCTATGTTCACAACAGACTGCTGAAAAAATGGGGGTGGGGGTGGGGGAGTTCTCCAACTGAGGGAGAAATGGCTTGCCTGCATTTTGAAAAGTAAGTGGAGTCAAATGGGGTCCTGGAAGAACCCACAGAAATGCCTTGTGAGAGAGGAGTCAGCAGTAAATTTCCATCAGGCCCAGGAAGATGAGATTATCTCAGGGCACGGCCAAGCATGGAAAAACTTGCCTTCCCTCCCACCCCCCACCCTTTTTCCTCCCCTGCTTGGATTGTGTCGGGGTCAATAACCCAGCCAGCAGCAAGCCGGGAAGAAGGAACAGTGTTAGGCGTGGAGGGGCAAAGAGGGACCACGCCCCCCTTTCCCAGTGAAAGCAGCCAGCTGTGGCAGGCCAGCCGAAAGAGTAGATATTCTCAGCGTAAAGCATGTTAAGTAGTTTTATTGCCGGCTGGGATTGGACACTTAATTGCTGAATTGAGACTGTGTTTTCTACTTAAAGTGATTGTAGAACTTTCTACTACCCAGGAGTCATCAGAAAAGTTATAGGACTTATCCAGGTTTTTATCCAGGGGCATGAATATGTTCAAAGGGACAGTAGGAGGTAAGTGAAGTTGGCTTATGATTATATACATGTGGTTTTGCATATGCTCGTTGTACTGGTTACACGAAGCTCTGAGGAAGGGTTGTTCACATGTATAGGTGCAAAGGCCGTGTTTTACAGTGAGCACAGGTAGGGCTTGCTCGTCTGTGGGGTGTGCAGTGTGAGAGAGAAGAACCAAAGATGTGACATCAGCCACTGGGGAAGGTGGTGCCCTTTCTTGAGAAGGGAGACTTGGGAGTGAGATATTTGCTCGGTTTGTTTCAGTGGAGTAGTAGTGGAGCCCAGGGACTCTGATTTGCCTCCATAATGTTTCAAAGAACTGGTTTCATGCAAGGGAGACGCTGAGTATACAGTTGGGTATATGACAGGGAGCTCGGAGGAGACAGCAGGGCTGAGGGTGTCTGTCTGA
Organism: Lynx canadensis; assembly: GCF_007474595.2. Taxonomy (NCBI): domain Eukaryota; kingdom Metazoa; phylum Chordata; class Mammalia; order Carnivora; family Felidae; genus Lynx; species Lynx canadensis. The sequence continues at coordinate 93,850,679 of NC_044315.2, forward strand.
GATCACGGATGGAGTTTAACATTATGGGAGAGGATGTGATGGGCTCAGCAAGGAATGTAGAAGGAGAAGCAAAGAAGGCCCAAGACCGAGCCCTCTCTGCGCTTGGCTGTTGGGGGGAATTCCAACATTCCGAAGACAAGTAGGAAAGAAGGAGCCAGCGAGAGACCAAGGTGGAGCCTTTGAGGCAGGGTAGAAGCAGCACCGTGAGCATGCTGTGTCTTGGAAGCAGAGCTAAGAAAAAAGTTTCTGGAAAATGATCAACCAGGTCAGAGGTCAAGAAAGATGCTGGTAACTTGACAAGAGCGGTTTCGGTGGTGGGGGTAGAAGCTCGGAAGGTGCAGGTTAAAGGTGAAGGCAGGATGAGAGTGAGGAGTCGGCTCTTTCCCGGAGCTCCCTGTGAGGTGTAGCAAGACGGTGGGAGGGAGCTGCAGGGAGAGATGGGGGTTGGCTGGTGTTTTTTTTCTAAAGTAAACTCTATTTGACATAATTGAGGGCTTATGTGCAGTTGTAAGAAATAATACAGAGAGATCCCGTGTCTCCTGTAATGGTTACACCCTGCAGAAGTAGTGTGCCTCACAACCCGAATACTGACAGTGATGTCGTCGAGATATACAACATTCCATGCCGGAAGGACACCCAGGTTGCCTTGTAGCCACACCAGCTTCTTTCTTACCCTCACCCCCCCTCAATCCCTGTTAACCACTAGTCTCTTTGTCACATCTGTAATGTCAAGGAGGTTATGTAAATGAAACCATAGTATATGTCACTTTTTGGTATTGGCTATTTTCACTCACATGATTCTTTGGGGATTCATCTAGATTAATGTGTGTCAGTAATTGGTTCCTTTTTACGGCTGGGCAGTCTTCTGTGATATGGGTGGGCTAGGTTTGTTTAACATTTAACTGCTATAGGACATATGGATTGTTTTCAGTTTGGGGCTGTTGTGAACATAATTGCTCTACACATTTGTGTACAGGTTTTTGTGTAAACATAAGTTTTCATTTCTCAGGGATAAATGCCTCGGAGTGCAATTTCTGGCTTGTATAGTAGTTGCAAGTTTAGTTTTTTAAGAAACTAAAAATTTCGGGGCGCCTGGGTGGCGCAGTCGGTTAAGCGTCCGACTTCAGCCAGGTCACGATCTCGCGGTCCGGGAGTTCGAGCCCCGCGTCGGGCTCTGGGCTGATGGCTCAGAGCCTGGAGCCTGTTTCCGATTCTGTGTCTCCCTCTCTCTCTGCCCCTCCCCCGTTCATGCTCTGTCTCTCTCTGTCCCAAAAATAAATAAACGTTGAAAAAAAAAATTAAAAAAAAAAAAAAAAAGAAACTAAAAATTTCCCAGAAGGCTGTATTCTGTTACATTCCCATCAGGAGTGGATGGATAATGTAGCCTCCTCACCAGTATTTGATGTTGTCATCGTTTTTGACTTTAGCCCTTCTGGTTAAGTGTGTACTGATGTGTCATTATGGTTTTAATCCGCGCTTCCTAATGGCTAATGGAGTTAAGTATCATTTCCTACTTTTTTGCCATTCATTTATCTTCTTCAGGGACATACCTCTTCATATCTTTTGTCCACAGTTTGTCTGGATTGTTACTTTACTGTGAAGTTTTCATATATTCTAGGAACTAGTTGGTTGTCAGATATGTGGCTTGCAAATACTTTTTTTCTAGTCATTAACTTGACTTTTCATACTCTTCACCTGGTTTTTCACAGAACACGCATTTTTAATTGTGAAAAAGTCCAGTTTATCAGTTTTTCCGTTTGTAGATTGGGCTTTTAGGGTCAAATTTAAGAACTCTTTGCCTAGCCTTAAATCCTGAAGATTTTATTCTATGGTTTTTTTCTTAAAGTTTTATTGTTTTACATTTTACATGCAAGTCTGTGATCCAGTTTGAGTTAATTTTTGCACAAAGTGTGAGGTCTAGGGGCGCCTGGGTGGCTCAGTTGGTTAAGCATCCAGCTTTGGCTCACGTCATGATCTCCTGGTTTATGAGTTCAAGCCTCGCATCTGGCTCTCTGCTGTCAGTGCAGAGCCCTCTTGGATCCTCTGTCCCTCTCTCTCTCTCTCTCTCTGCCCCTCCCCCCCTCAAAAATAAATATATAAAAAAAATAAAATATGAGGTTTGGGTTGAGATTCTTCTCTCACTCCCCCTGCTTCTCCACGCCTTCCTTCTTCCCTCTCTTCTTTCCTACCTTCCTTACTTTTTGGAGGCTTGTGAATATCCAGCTGCTCTAGCAACCCTTGTTGAAAAGGCTATATTTCCTCCATTGAATTACTTTTGCACCTCTGCTAAAAAATTTGGGTGTAGTTGTGTGGGTCTTTCTTTTCCTTCCTTTTTTAAACAAGGTCATACCCAATGTGGGGCTTGAACTCACAACCCTGAGGTCAAGAGTCACATGCTCCACTGACTGAGACGGCCAGACGTCCTATGTGGGTCCGTTTGTGTTCTCATGATCTGAGTGTCTCTCTCTACGAATACCACATTATCTTCATTATTGCAGCTGTACTGTAAAATAAATCTTTTAAACCAGGTAGACTGATCACTCCCATTTTGTTCCATTTGGGAGAATCGACATCTTTACTATGTTGGGTTTTCTAGTCCATGAACATGGTGTATCTCTCCATTTATGTAGATTATCTTTGATTCCTTTAATCAGCACTTTGGAGTTCAGTATACAAGTCCTGCATATGTTTTGTAAGAAATGCAAATGATTTTTATATGTTGATCTTCTATCCTGCAACCTTGCTGAATTTACTTATTTATTCTAGGAGATGTTTTGGAGAGTCTTTGGGATTTCCTGTACAAACGTGTTGTCTGCAAACAGGAACAGTCTATTTCTTCCTTTCTGATTTGTATGCCTTTTATTTTATTTCCTTGCCTTATTGCACTGGCTGAAACTTCCAACTTTATGGTAGATAAGAGAATAGACATATTTCTGCGCTCCCAATCTTAGCAAAAAAGCATTGAGTTTTTCACTGCTAAGTATAATGTTAACTGCAATTTTTTTGTTTTTTGTGGATGTCCTTTATCAAACTGAGGGAGTTCTCCTATACCTACCTTTCTGAGAGGGTTTATCATGCATGGGTGTTGGATGTTTCAAAATACTTTTCTTGCATTGATATGATAATGTGATTTTTCCTTTAGTCTGTTAATACAGTGGATTACACTGATTGGCTTTTGAATTTTGAAACGGCTTGGCATCCCTAGAACAAACTCCACATGGTCATGGTATATAATTATTTTTATACATTGCTTAAATCAATTTGTTAATGTTTCATTAAGGGTTTTGGCACCCATATTCATGAGGGCTTTTGGTCTGTAATTTCCTTCTAGTTTGAATTATGTTTGTCTGGTTTTGGTATGAAGGCAATACAAGCTTTATAAAACGAATTAGAAAGTAGTTCTTCCTTTCTCATTTTCTAGAAGAGATTTGTGTATGTGGTATTAATTCTTTTTTTTGAGAATTGGTGGAATTCTACAATCTGGGTCTAGAGATTTCTTTTTTAAATGTTTTCAATGTTTATTTATTATTTTTGAGAAGGAGAGAGAGCCAGAGCACGAGCTGAGGAGGGACAGAGAGAGAGGGAGACAGAATCTGAAGCAGGCTCCAGGCTCTGAGCTGTCAGCACAGAGCCCGACATGGAGCTTGAACTCACAAACTTGTGAGATCATGATCTGAGCCAAAATCAAGAGTCAGATGCTTAACTGACTGAGCCACTGAGGCGCCTCAAGATTTCATTCTTTTATTTGTGGCTGAATGTATATATGTATGTATGTATGTGTGTGTATATGTGTATACACATAAATACATTTACATATAAATGTATATTTATATATCTTCTTTATCCATTCATCAATCAGTGGGCATTTGGGCTGTTTTCATATCTTAGATGTTGTAAATAATGCTGCTGTAAACATAGGAGTGAATGTATCCCTTTGAATTAGTGTTCTTGTATTCTTTGGGTAAATACCCGGTAGTGTGATTCCTGGATTGTAGGGTAGTTCTAGTAAAAAAAAAAAAAAAAAAAAAATTTTTTTAACATGTATTTATTTTTGAGAGATAGAGACAGAGCATGAGTGGGGGAGGGGCAGAGAGAGAGGGAGACACAGAATCCGAAGCAGGCTCCAGGCTCTGAGCTGTCAGCGCAGAGGCAGTTGTGGGGCTCGAACTCACGAGCCATGAGTCGTGACCTGAGCCAAAGTTGGACGCTTAACCGACTAAGCCACCCAGGCGCCCCAGGGTAGTTCTGTTTTTAACTTTTTGAGAAAACATACTGTTTTCCAGAGTGGCTGCACCAGTTTGCATTCCCACTAACAGTGCATGAGTGTTCCTTTTTCTCCACATCCTCAACAACACCTATTGTTTTTTGTTAAAATTTAATTTTAAATTTAATCAAACAACCATGAAAGGAAGTGGTATTTCATTTTGGCTTTGATTTGCATTTCCCTAATGACTTATGATATTGAGCATCTTTTATGTGCTTATTACACCATTTATATGTCTTCTTTGGAGAAATGTGTATTCAGATCATTTTCCCATTTTAAAATTGGTTAATTTGTCATTTTATTATTGGCCAGTAATTTTTCTGTATCTATTATGGATGCTAGACCCTTATCAGATATATGATTTGTAAATATTTCTTACATTTTGCGCATTGTCTTTTCACTTTCTTGATGGTGTCATTTGAAGTACCAACAATTTTTATTTTGATGAAGTCCAATTTTTCTATTTTTATTTTCATCATTGTGCTTTTGGTGTTACAGCTGAGAATTCATTACCAAATTCAAAGTTGTGAAGATTTATTCCTATATTTTCTTTTAAGAGTTTTCTAATTTTTGTTCTCATATTTAGGTCTATGATACATTTTACTTTTTGTATGTGATGTGAGGCAGGGACTCAGCATCATTCTTTGCATGTGGATATCCAGTTGTTGAAAAGACTGTTCTTGCCCCCATTGAATTTCTTGGTACCATTGTTAAAAAATCAATTGATGATAAATGTAAGGGTTTATTTCTAGATCATCAATTTTATTCCATTGATCAATATATCTATCCTTTTTAGGGGGAAATTTTTAAAATTACAATTTCACTTTCCTTAATAATTATAGCTCTATTAAATTTAACTATTTTATATTGGATGAGTTGTGGTAGTTTGTGTTTTTTGAGAACTTGGTCCATTTCATCCTTGTTAGTGAATGTATGTAGAGTTGTTTGTGGTATTCCTTCATTAACCTTTTGATGTTTGCTGGGTCTGTAGTGATATCTCCTGTTTCATTCATAAAATTGATAACGTGTCTTCTGTCCTTTTTTCTTGGTCAGTGTTGTTAGAGGTATGTCAATGCAACTGATTTTTTTTCAAAGAACCAAGTTAAAAAATTGACTTTTTTCTATAGTTTTTATTTTCAATTTTGTTGATTTATGCTCTTATCATTATTATATACTTGCTTACGTTTCCTTTGGGTTTATGTTGCTCTTTTTTTTTTTCTAGCAGCTTGAGGTGGAAGTTTAGATTATTGATTTGATTGATTTGGTTATTGATTTGATTACTCTTTCATAATGTATGTATTTTATTTAGTGATACAAATTTCCCTCTTGGCACTGCATTAGCTGTGCCCTTCAAATTTGACACATTGTATTTTTATTTTCATTCAGTTCAGTGTATTTTTATATTTCCCTTGAGACTTCTTCTTTGACCCAAGGACTACTTAGAATTGTTTTCCACCTATAAGTAAGGTGTCATTTCTCTTTTGATTGTCTTTAGTTTTCTTAAATTTGACTATGATATGTCATGTTGTGGATTTCTTTGGGTTTATCTTATTTTATTTTTTATATTTATTTTTTATTTCAGAGACAGAGACAGAGTGAGAGAGAGAGAGAGAGAGAGAGTGTGTGTTCATGCACACACGCAGCAGGGGAGGGGCAGAGGGAGAGGGAGAGAGAATCTTAAGCAGGCTCCACACTCAGCATGGAGCCTGTCACAGGGCTCGGTCCCATGACCCTGGGACCACGACCTGAGCTGAAACCAACTGAACCATCCAGGTGGCCCGAATTTATCTTATTTGGTGTTTGTTTAGCTTCTTGAATCTGTAGGTTTATGTCTCTTGACAAATTTAAGAAGTTTTCAGGTGTTATTTTTTTGAACACTTTTCAGCCTCAGTGAATGCATGGTGGTCACTACCAGCGTACTGGACACTCCTATATTTTGCTCCTCTGATGACATGAACATTAGGTCTGTTGTTACAGTCCCACAGGTTCTTTAGGCTCTGTTCTGTTTTTTTTCTTTTAATTTTTTTTAATGTTTATTTATTTTTGAGAGAGAGAGAGAGAGACAGAGTGGGTGGAGGAGGGGCAGGGAGAGAGGGAGACACAGAATCCAAATCAGGCTCCGGGCTCTGAGATATTAGCACAGAGCCTGATGCGGGGCTTGAACTCAAGAACCGTGAGATTATGACCTGAGCCGAAGTCGGATGCCCAACCGACTGAGCCACCCAGGTGCCCCTTCTTGTTTGTTTTTGAAGTCTGGCTTCTTTCTGTTTATCAGACTGGGTAACTTCTGTTTCTCTTTTTTACTCTTCACTTATTCTTTCCCCTGTCTGCTCTATTCTGTTGTTATGCCTTCCATTTATATTTTAATTTTGATTATTGTTGTTTTCAGTTCTAAGTTTTCCATTTGGTTCTTCTTTATATCTTCTACTTGTTTGCTGACACTATTTTTTTGTTGAGACTTTCTGTTTTTGAGTGTGTTTCGAGTGTGCCCATGATTGTTCTCTGAAGTATTTTTATAATAGCTGCTTTAAAATATTTGTCAGGTACTTTTATTGTCTCTGTCATCTTAGTGTTGGCAATCTGTATCAGTCAGAGTTCTCCAGAAATAGAGAACCAGTAGGATGTGTATGTATGTGTGTATACAGATATATGTGAAGAGAGAAAGATTGATTAATTTTTAATTGGGAATTGGCTCTTGTGATTATGAAGGCTGGCAAGTCCAAATCTGCAGTTTGAGCTGGCAGGTTCAAGACCCAGGAGAGATGGTGGTACAATTCCAGTCTGAAACCCAGCAGGTGGAAACCCAGTAGAGCCAATGGTGCAGATGAAGTCTGAAGGCAGTCTGCTAGAGAATTCCCTTTTACTTGGAGGAGGGTTGGTCTTTTTGTTCTCTTCAGACCTTCAACTGATTGGATGAGGTCCCCCACATTATGGAAGGCACTCTGCTTTACTCTATCAATTAAAATGTTAATCTCCTCCCAAACACATTTACAGAAACACCCGGAATAATGTTTGACTGAATATCTAGGGACCCCATGGCCCAGTCAAGGTTGACACATAAAATTAACCATCACAGCATCTATTGAAAATCTATCGATCTTTTTTTCCATCCAGTTTGTGCTTTCCCTGGTTCTTGGCATGGCAAATGAGTTTCAGTTGAAAACTGGACACTTTTGGTACTGTGTTATGGGGCGAAGGCTATAAAAGTCAAAAGGTCTAGGAGAGATGTCCTTCTTTGCATTCAGTTTTTAGATTATGCCTGAGTGCTGGCTTGTGGCTTAAACCAGGCACATGGTAAGGACTGTTCCCTGGGGACTTGTGGACTTGCTCTCGATCAGGGGTAAATGTGGCATGCGGCTCACTGCCTCTGAGCTGCTGTGAAAGCTGCTACAGACAGAAGATCAGACTTGAGCCTAGGGCCCGTGGGCTCCATTCAGGAGAAATGTCTTTGGAGCTGACTGGTATGTCCAGCAGCCTGGGAAGAATAAGGGAGTTGTCCAAGCAGAGGCTGGCATGCAGCCTTCAAGGTATCCTGGGACCCTTTGGCTCCCTGGAACTACTCCTTGGCTTTTCGGCATTGCTGGGCAGTGATCAGTAGTGCTAAGTGTCCTTGGTCTTTTGAGAGCTGCAGTTCCCGTGAAAGCTCTGTGGGGCAAAGGCAGGCAAGTCTGATGTGGGTCCTTCCCGGACTCCCCCTGTCTGGACCTCCCACCGCCTGAACTCTCCCTGCCTAGGCCATGCCAGGTGTTCGAGGTAGGGTCAGGGGCACTTCTGTAGCCAGGGCTATGTGTCTTGTCCACCTGTTTCTCCTCATCTCCCCCTTGCTTCCAGACAAATGACGCAGCCGGCAACACCTGGAACTGGCTCTACTTCATCCCTCTCATCATCATCGGCTCCTTCTTCATGCTCAACCTGGTGTTGGGTGTGCTCTCAGGGTAAGAGGCCACATGGGCTTGGGTGCCACCTGCCCCTCAGTGTTCTCAGGCTAAGGGGACAGATGGTGGGGTCAGATATGGGCCTGTGTGACATGGGAAAGGCCTCATGGCCACCCTCTGTGGTGGTCACTCCCAGCATACTGAGCTCTGGCCAGCCTTTCCTTTGTGCTGCCATCCTGACCTCTGCCTTGACCGTCGTCTGGCCCTGGCCTCCTTACGTCTGTCCCACCCTTGGCCTTCACCTGGCTCTGATGATGGGGGAGGGGCTGCTGCTGCATCTCAGCTGGGTGTGTGGTGGGGTTTCTGGGAGTGGAGAGTGATGGAGCAGCCCTGTATCCTGGCTAGAGTGGTCACCAGGCTCTCCAGCATAGCCTTGACCCCTGGCTTGCTCCTCCTCTCCAGACACCTTTCTGTGCTGAACTCCTCCAGTAGAGAGCAAGGGAGGGTGGGGCTAGGAGTCCTTCCTGAAGAAAAGTGCTTCCTGACTCCACATTGCAGTGAGATGTGGCACACGGTACCCTCCTGTGGTATGGACCAATGGCTACAGAAATGCTTTGTGCTTAGGGGCACAGATGGGGCTGGTGTTTAAGGCTCCTGTCCTTCTACCAGGCTGAGGAACCTGTGTTGGGAAGGCCTGGCCTGCTCTCTGCCCCTACCTTGGTGTCATACCTCCTATAAGACTCGAGAACAACTCCTCCCTGCCCACCCTGAAGGTTCCTGCTCAGGTCCAGGGTTCCTGAGGGAGGCCGGGGGAGAGGCTGGTGGACCCAAGAGGCAGCTATCTTACTCGCCGGGAAAGGAACAGCCATTGAGAGGGCAGTGGTTAGGGGCCAAGGCCTGCGTGCTCTGGCTCTGGAATGTGTCCTTGGCCTCGGTCCTATCCTGAGGGATATGTCACTAGCATGTCTTTTCAAGCACTTGCATAGGACAGGCAAGCCCACAGCACGGGGAATGGATGTAGAACTTCTAGTCTAGTGAGGGGATTGCATGGTCGGAGCTCAACGGGGTTGGTGGGGAAGCCAGGGGAGGCCCGGAGCTCAGAGAAGCCACCTAGGGAAGGGGCATTTCCAATGAGACCCAAAGGGGGACCAGGAATGAACTCCATGAAGGAGGGAGGAAGGTCTCCCAGGCAGAAAAGAGCTGGGGTGGAGGCCCAGAGGTACAGAGGGGTGCAGGGATGCTCAAAGCTGGAACCAGAAGGTGTGGAGGGGAGAGGGTGCTGAGCTGGCAGACGGCAGGCTTGTGTGGAGCGTGGGCTCTGTGCTGAGGACAGTGCACAGTGGGGGCTGGTAGGAACATGAGTGGGTTCATGGTGAGTTGGGAGAGCAGCCTGCTCAGTCTGGCTTTTTGTGCAGCTTACCCTGGAGAACGTGCAGGAAGAATTCAGGGATTTGGGCTGTGTGGCCCCTCACTGAGCAGGGCCATGAACTTTGTGACTGTGTGGCCCTTCTCCCCACTGTGAGCATCCTGGCCTCTGGGAATGGGATGATATGAGATGGTTTTCCTTATTAGTCTCAGCTGAGCCCTCTCTCAGTCATCCGGGCTAAGCAGAGGGACCCCAGGGTTCTCTTTCAGGTTCTCCTTGGAGATGGCAGGGCCCCTAAAGCCAGCAGTCAGTGCACAGCATGTGGGGCCCATGGAAGCAGTGGTTAGATGCCACTGGTACAGCCTGGCCTGGGGAAAGCTCGCCCTGCAGGGCCCAGTCCACGTCTGGGCAAGTGCTGCTGGATTAGCCGGCTTGGAGCCAACCAGCCTCGCGTTCTTCTTCCCAGAGGAGCAGGATCAGTGAATCCGCTTGTGGCTTTTCTTAGCAGTTAGAACTGATGCCTGAGGAAGGCAGGCGCTACTGCTGGCTACCATCTGAGAAGTGGCTGCTGCGTGCAGGGCCTAGATTGCTGCAGCAAGTTTTCACTGGTGGCTCTGAGACTGACTCAAGCAGTGTTGTTACTGCCCCACCCCTGCACCCCAGGCCCTCCTACCCTCATCGTGGCCAAGGGAGAGGGGAGGAGGAGGAGAGGGGTCCTATATTCCTGCGAATTCAGGGTTTGGGAGGGATGGGAGGTCCAGGCAGGAGCTGGCTCCTCTCATTTCCAGGATGGCCACAGCTCAGGCCCTGGTGGACACTGGCCATGAGTTTGGGTCAGTGCTGGCCAGAGCTGAGCTCTCTCTCCTGCTGTGGCTATGTGCCAGGAGTCAGGCCTGCCAGGCTCACTGCACCAAGCTGCTTCTCTTGGAGGAGGAACAACTACTCACCTGAGACTAGACATTGCTATTTTGCTGTGGGGCTGTGCCCGCCTGCCCTTTGGGGACCTGGATCCTGCCCCAGGCCTGAGCTGAGAGGCTTGCAAGGCTGTACACTGGGTGCCTGTGTGCCTGTGTGTGAATGGCTTCCTTCTGGCAGTGTGAGGCTGCAAGCTTGGCTGGGAGCCTGGGGCTGGGCTGCTGAGGGGTAAGGAGAGCAGAAATCTCTCTCCTGGTCACCTCAGACCTCAGAGGTTTGTCCGAGGTGGCTTGCATGGGCTGTAGAATGTTTTCCTTTTGTCTCTGGCTTGCCCTATCCGGTCCCTTCTTGCCCTGTTCCTGTCTGTCCATCCCCTCCTAGTAAGGGCTCTGGGTCTGAACCAACAGAAAAAACAAAGTGTAAGTCCTCTTGGGCAATTCTTGCCCAGAAGCTCTTCATAGGATGGCAGGTGACAGGGCCTGGCACTCAGAGGGAGGGGTGTGCTTTGGCCTGCTCTGGGCAGGGGGTGTGGCATTGTCCCTGCCCTCTGGAGCCCCCTCTGGGGACTGCGGTGCTGTCCCTGTGTGCTGGAGGAGTCTGAGGAAGGAGGGTTCACCTGGGCCCTCCGAGGGCTCAGGTTGGAAGAGGCCGTGGTGGTGAGGCTCCCTGGGAGGGCGGCCTGTGACCTGCATGTCATGTCCCAGCCTCTTCCTGGTTCCCTTTGCCTCTGCGTCTGCACACCCATGGGGTGGGTGAATGCGCTCACACTCACCTGATCTGCTTACTTTTGTGGACCCTGCACAATGCAGAGAGTTTGCCAAGGAGCGTGAGAGGGTCGAGAACCGCCGGGCCTTCCTGAAGCTCCGCCGGCAGCAGCAGATTGAGCGGGAGCTCAATGGGTACCTGGAATGGATCTTCAAGGCTGGTGAGAACCAGGGGCTGCTGCCTTGCTCCTGGCCTGTCCTCTGTCAGTGCAGCTGGAGCCCCAGTCCTGGGCCGGACGCGACCAGCCCGGAGAGCTGAGGAGAGCTGAGGCGTTGGAAGTGGATCCTCCAGCTGGCCCGGGGTCCTGACACAGGGCAGCCCTACGGCCCTGGAGACACTGGCCTTTTTAATGGAGGCTTCTGGCATGGCCTAGCCTAGAGCTAGTTTCTGCCTGTCAGACTCAAGCACCCTTCCCTTGACCTGAGTGTGTTCTGCGCCCTGGCTCTGGGCTTTGTCAAGCCTGGGGTTTCTGACTGCCTCCCTCCCTCCCCGGCCCCCGCCCCAGGCCAGCATTCTTTCCTACATATGGGGCACCTGCTGTGCCTCCTGAAGCGCCTCTTCGGCCAGGAGCTCACCTAGTGGGGTGGCTGCCCTCAAGGGAGGGTGATGTGAACAGGCCAGGCCCCCCTCACGGGGCACCGTGTGCGGGACACATAAAGGGTGTCTGTCTCAGTAGGAAAAGCTCGGCCGGGAGCCCCACGGCCTTCTGGAGTCATAAGGGTGAGAAGGCGGGTCCAGCAGCAGAGGCGCATCTTTACTCTGCCGTGTTCCTGGGGACTGAGCCCTGGGCAGGGGGGGGCGGGGCAGGGAGGCTCCCAGCTGAGGCTGTGTCTCACTCGCAGAGGAAGTCATGCTGGCTGAGGAGGACAAGAATGCGGAGGAGAAGTCCCCTCTGGATGGTAGGTGACCACTGTTAGCACTCCGTGCCCGCGAGCCGCGTGCGCATGCTTGCACGTGTGGTGCCGTCTGCCGTTGTTCTGCCGGCAGCTGCACGGCCGCCACCTTCCGCGGGGTCCTGGGCAGACCCGTTCTGGAGGTCGCCGCATGCTCCCGGGCAGTGGCGTGCCGTGGACCCGAGTGGAGGTAGCTGGCGGTGGGCTTAGATAGCACACCTGCCGAGGTATCACCCGGGGGCTCAGAGGAGTCTGTGCTCACGGTATGGACCCGAGAGCTGTGTTGTCCAGCATGACGCTTTACGTGCGACTGTGTAAGCTCATGCGTAAGTCCACTGCAGTGAAGTAAGAGTGAAAGTCCTGTTCCTCAGGCTCACCCACCACATCTCAAGCGTTCAATAGACATGTGGGGCTAGAGGCTACTGTACTGGTCAGCACAGATGTAGATCATTTCCATCATTATAGAAAGTTCTGTTGGACTGTGCTGCTTCTAGAAGCTTTTAAAGTTCAGGTTTAAACCAAGTTGTATCTGTGTCTAGAGCTCGGGGTGATGTGGCTCCCAGATCGCCACGGAAAGCCTCTTAGCACAGCCTGGGGCCGCTAGGGCCGGGATGAGGGCCAGAGTGGCCATGGTTACTGGCCTGGCTACTAGCACAGTCCCAGTGGCAGGACAGTCGTCCTGTTTTCACACCCACTGCTGAGGAGAGGGCCAGAGAGCTTGGCTGTGTCCCCTGCGGCCTCAGCTGGACCCACATCTGGGGCTCTGCGCATGTCTGTGCTGGCCCCTCTGCAGACCTGACTGATCTCTCTGGCCCCAGAGCGGGCTGCTTGGCGGTGGGCCACAGTCCTGGCCTTGTCCTTACAGACGTCTCCTGGTCTCCCTGGTAGCCAGGCCTTCCCCACTGACATCATCGTGGAGAAAAGGCAAAGTGGCACTCCCCTCACGATTCCTTGTCCCCTGTGCTCTGAAGACTGAGAGGGGCCCACAGGGGCCAGGATAGGAGATCCCCAGGAAGGTGGTCGCAGGCTCGCCTGAGATGCACCCCCGCCCTGAGGCAGTCCCCTCCCCCTCCCCTTGTTTAAAGCAGTGTTGAAGAGAGCAGCCACCAAGAAGAGCCGGAATGACCTGATCCATGCCGAGGAGGGGGAGGACCGGTTTGCAGACCTCTGTGCTGTTGGTGAGTCTCTTTGGTTCCTCCTGGCCTGGCCTGTGAGTGGGTACAGGAATTCCCCTAGCTTCCGGCCTGTCCCCTGGGCCCCCCAGCCCTCTGGGGCCACCCTCCTTCCCTTCCTTCCCTACCGCTCCCACTCCTGTGTCCACCCTGAGGGCAGGAGGTACAGTGCCCTCTGCCCTCTGCTGTGTGCTCAGCATTTTTTCCCCTGGTGCAGGCAGTGGAGTGAGCGGTGTGTTTGCCCAGTGCTTCCTGCCCTTTCCCATCGGTGCAGCCCCGGCTGCTCTCGGCTCTACCACCCCCAACGTGGACACAGAGCCTCGGGCCGCACCCCGTAGCCGAAGGGCTACGTGTGTGTTACTGACCGTAGCGACCGAAAGGTTCTGGCTGTCTCGCTTCCCAGCCCCTGTCTGTCTTCCACGCTCCTGGGGCCTCTGGCTTCATCCCCTTCTTCTCAAATGGTAGAAGAGAGATTCTGGTTGCTTTATCACACAGCTGTTTTAGTTCCCTTCCTCAGTCTGGTACCAGAAGTGCCCAGGCCTTTTCCCACCAAATGCCCTGTTACTGTGCATTCTGCAGCAGAAGAGGGCTGAGCCAAGGGCCTCCACCTTGGTGGTTGGAGACAGGCCTGCATGGCAGTGAGCTTCTCACTGAGGCACCAAGTCAAGGGGTTGCAGGCGGACTTGGTCTCCAGCTGTCCGTGAGCAGGCCCGAGTCCGAGGTCTGCTTCTCATTATGTGGTTGCATTTATTTGCATTTATGACACAACTCTTTTTTTAAAAAAAATTTAAATGTGCATTTATCTTAGAGAGACATGCAGACAGAGTGCGAGCAAGGGAGGAACAGAAAAAGGGAGACACAGAATCAGAAGCAGGCTCCAGGCTATGAGACAACTCTTTGATGAAAGTTACTTGTGTATTTATCTGTCAGTCAGTCTGTCTCTGTGTGTCTCTATCTACCCATCCATCAATCAATGTGTCTGTCATCTAAGTATCTATCATCTGTCAGTAATCTGTGTATCTATCAATCTATCATCTGCCCAATCATCTATAATTCAATCAATCTAGGTATCTGTGTGTCTGTCTATCATCTATCTTTTCTGTCTTTTTTTCCCCACACAGCCCAGGAAACCCATGTCAGTAGCTTGGGATTTATCCCTGTTTCTCCACACATATCAGATATAATACACATTTGTATCACACACACATGCATGTAGACATGCACACGTACACACGTGTAGAGTTTTGGGATCTATTCATGTTACAGATAGGCTTTCATACAAATTTTTCTATACCCTCTGGAGACCACTCCCCTCTGCAGTGTAGTTCTAATTCTGTCTTGTCAGTGGCTGCATGGTGTTGCATCGTATGGATTCACTCTAATTGTTCAGGGGCTCTCCGTTGACGGCCATTCATTTATTTTTAGGTTGTTTTATCTTCATCATGAGCAGCGCCACCAAACAGAACCCTATAAGCAACCGTCCTTCCTTTCCAGTGCTTCTGTCCCTGCAGGCAGATTTCTGGGAGCTGGGCACCGTGTCGCCTGCTAGACGTGCCCCCCCCCCCCCCCCCCCCCCGTTACATGCCGTAGCTACTTTCGACTTTACCTTGACGCCAACTTGATGATGTTTCCTTGGAGCTGTCGTTCTCATTTCACTCATTACTAACGATTTTGAGCTCCTTTTTAAAAATGTTTGCTTCTGATTTGAATTTGGGTTTTGGTGAGTCTTCATATACCCGTCCATTTTTCCGTTGGGTGGTTTGTGTTTGCTAGTTAATAAGAGACTGATGTGTGTTGTGGATCTGAGTTTTGTTACAGTTTTTACAAATTTATCACATGAATGTTGTATTTAAAATTTTTTTTTTTTTTTCAACGTTTATTTATTTTTGGGACAGAGAGAGACAGAGCATGAACGGGGGAGGGGCAGAGAGAGAGGGAGACACAGAATCGGAAACAGGCTCCAGGCTCTGAGCCATCAGCCCAGAGCCCGACGCGGGGCTCGAACTCACGGACCGCGAGATCGTGACCTGGCTGAAGTCGGACGCTTAACCGACTGCGCCACCCAGGCGCCCCATGAATGTTGTATTTAAATAGTCCCCTTTATTCCTATTTTACTTAGAGTTTTTATTCTGATTTTTTAAAGTCTACAGTTTAAAATAATTTAAGCAACACCTAAAGTACCCATTCTTCAAGGGTAAAGATAAAACTGTCAACCCATCTAGTAAAGAAATAAAAAGAACTAGGACCAGTTTTATAAATTATGCCTTACGAGGAAATCTTACATTTTCTCAGCGTTTCAAACTCGTTTCTATAGAGTTGCCTGTAGTTTCTCTTACAGTTCTTTTAATCTCTTCTGTTTTCAGCCCTTTGTTCATTCACTCAGCAGATATTTATCAAGTGCCCCTGACGTGCAAGTAACTGCTCACGGCTCCGGGGCTATAGCACTGAACAAAATGATGAAGCCCCTTCATCTTCTGCTTTTTCTAGCCCGGCTGGAGCATCAGAGCACAGGCAGTAGAATAGGAAGAGCACACAGCATGTCAGTGCCACCTCTGGAAAAGGAAAAAATCGAGAAGGGCGGGGGCTTGGAGGGTTCGGGGGTTTTGGAGTTTTAAAGAGAAAGGCCACAGAAGGCCTCCCTGGAAAGGTCGCTTTTGAGTAAAAGCTGAAGGAAGTGAGGAAGTCAGGCCCACGGAAGGGAACATCCAGGCATCACGTGAGAGGATCCTGAGGCCAGAAGGAGCGTGGCACTTGTGGGGACTGTCTGGGAGGCCAGTGTGGCTGGAGTGGAGCGGTGTGGGTTTCGGGGGAGCAGTGCCACAGGGTTAGGGTTAGGGTCGCAGAGGGCGGGGCCCAGCAAGGACTGTGGCTGCTGGTGGGTTTGCAGAGCAGAGTCGCTGTCCTGCTCCGGTTGGGGCGCAAGAGATCCTCAAGTTCAGGAGGGCCAGATGCGGGCCCATTTAGAGGCCACTGTAGGGCTCCAGCCGGCAGTGGCTGCCATGGAGGCGTGCAGTGGCCAGATTCTGGATACATTCTGAAGACAGACACACAGGATTTGCTGGCCAGCTGGATGTGGGCGTCAGAGGACTCGGGGCGGCCATGTGGCTCAAGGAGGGGCACTGGGGGCGGACTCCCAGAGTCTGGGGAGCAGCTGGAGGGCCAGTGGGGGTGTCAGGTAGCACCTGTATGTGGGGGTCTGGCGGTCAGGCGGTCAGGCGGGAGACGTTGCACAGTCGCTATGAGGGTGTTTAGGCCCTTGAAGCCGGCTTACATCCTGCTGACTCTGCTTCTGCTTTTTCTGGTTGTTGGAACGTTTATCTTTGCCTTCTGTTTTATTAATTTGGATTGTGTGGGGTGAATATGTATTAATGATCATTTAAAATAACCCTGGTTTAGATTTCTCTTCTTCTATTTTCTTTTTGTTTTAAATGTCATTACTTTCTTTTGTATTTTTATTATCTTTGTATAGTATTTTGATTTACATATTATTGCTTTCCTAATTTCTGAAAATGTGTAACCGTTTCTTTTTCCTTTCTTTTTTACCCGCAAAGGCACTGAAGGCTGTGCCCCGCCCCTGCATACGGCTTTGCTGTGATGGCCTCCTTTTATGGGCTTTTCCATCGTGGTTTCTTTTCTTCACTCTCAAAAGGTGTCTGGGAATCTGCTTCGCTCCCCACAAATTTCTCACTTTTCTAACCCACAAACAGCCGTCTCCCCTCCCCTGCTCTCATAATTAGAACCATGCTTCTTTACTATTTTAGCCTGTTTTTTATTTTTACTTATTTATTTATTTTTACCATCCTTACCACTGAGATGCATCATTTCCGTGAGGAAATTGCTGTATTTGCCATCTCTCTGCCCCTATTGGCCCCGAAGGTCAAGAAGATGTGACCTTTGCAGTGTTTTCCTCTTCTCCCTGCCAACTCCTGGTTTAGAGAACTTTGGTGTTCGTAGCCCTAGGCTGTCATTAGTCCCGTGGTCACCCCAGCTGCTTAGCACATTCCCAGAGGTGGGTTTGCTTTCAGCCGTCCTCCAGCCACTACCCCATAGACCTGTCTCTGCTTCCTCTCTGTCCTGTGCTTGGCCTGCTTCCCCGAGGCATGTGTGTGTGGGGGACCCTTGTGAGGGAGGCCTGTTTAATGGCTCCTCCTGCTGCTCTGTGGTATCGCCCTGTCCCCTTCTTTCCCAGTGCAGGTGTAGCCTCGGGGGGCTGGAACTCTCGTCCTGGGTCAGAAGTTCCTTCTCTGCCCAGCATCAGGCCTGGTGGACTTTTCCGCCTGTGGGCTCAGGCCTTCCTTCACCGAGGCTTCTTCTTTCCATGTGTGCAATGACTTCGTCTCCTCGCCGTGCTCGTTTTGTGTCCCGACTCCCCGTCGTCCGTGCTCTGCCCCTCGAGGTTTCTCCCCTCGGTTAAAACCCACTTGTGCTGCACCCTCCAGGCTACTCATCTGGGCTTTAAGAGTGAACCTCCTTTCCTTTCATCTGCTGAAGGGGATTTTATTTTTTCTCCAAGAAGTTTCTCTCTTTTACTTTTATTGCGATTGGTTTGGTGCCACACATAAGTCCTTGGGATTCTCCCGATTTCTCCTCCTGGGTGTCTTGCAGGGCCGAAGGATCACGTGCCTCAGGCCTCAGGCCTCAGCAGGTTTGGGCGTGGGGCTTCACAGGGTGGAAGAAGCCATGGGTCTCCTGGTGCCCAGCACCCCCTTTGTCCCTCCCTGTGTGCTGAGGATGGCTGTGTCTTACGTGCTGGGCTTGTCACCCCTCCATCCGCTGTCACTGCTGCTGTTGACTGAGCCCAGGTGCCAGGCCCCGTGTTGTTGCCCTGACTCCTACATGGCCTGCGAGGTCCAGGTTCCCTGTTTCCTATTTTCTTTTTTTTTTTTAACGTTTATTTATTTTTTTGAGACAGAGAGAGACAGAGCATGAACAGGGGAGGGTCAGAGAGAGGGAGACACAGAATCTGAAACAGGCTCCAGGCTCTGAGCTGTCAGCACAGAGCCCGACGCGGGGCTCGAACTCACGGACCGCGAGATCATGACCTGAGCCGAAGTCGGCCGCTTAACCGACTGAGCCACCCAGGCGCCCCCCCCCCCCCCCCCCCCCCCGCCGTTTCCTATTTTCCAGTGAGGACTCTCCAGGCTGTGTGGTGTGTATAAGGCCCTGTGCCTAGGGCAGGGGTGATGGGGGTTTGTGTTTTCATGGCTTGTTGTTGAACCTCACCTTCATTACCCCGTGCTGGTGAATGCAACAGCAAAGCCATTTCTCCTGTGTCCCTTCACTGGCCTCTGGTGGGCTCACCAAGGGCGAGAACAGAGCTTAGTCGTTCTGTCTTCTCTCCGCCACTCAGGGCCTGGCGCGAAAACTCTGTACATGTTTGTGGAAGGAATGGCTGTTAGGCAGGGCTGGCGTAGACTTTTTATTAACAGTGAACTCCCTTTGGGGCATGATGGAAAGAAATGCAGACATTGTATGTGGTCACGCATTGTTCACACGAGTGCTTAACTGTGACGTCATTTACAGGTTAATTTAATTCTCGATTTCCCCTAGCTTGATGAGATCAGATTCTTGTTCCTTGAAATAAGCCTTTTGGTTATAAAGAATATGTGTTGATGAAGCTAAACGTGGAAATGCAGAGTGCTGAAGAGAAGCAGCCTCGTCTCTCATGCTTTTCCCCTCCCAGAGCTATGATTCTGGATTTGGCATGTGTCCGTGCTCACTGCAGACCCCTGCTTTTACCAAAGACCTGGGCTGGAGTCACTGTCCAGAGCTGACCTGAGCACACGGTGGTAGCTTCTTGCTGAGAATACTGTCTTCCGGGGCCTGTGCCCTTGTCTTCAGAGACCCAGGGCCCAGAATTCCCTGAGGCACAGCATGCCCTGTATAGTGGTGGCCTGGGTGTCCCTGTTCCCTGACCAAATGAGAGGCTGGCTGGTCTCTGTCCTGGGTGCTGCCAGGGTTCCCTAGGAACTGAAAGGCAGTCCCTCATGCCCAGAGTGCTAGGGCTTCTGCTCCCTGCCCTGTCCCTTGGACTGTGTGTTAGAGGAGGGATGGGTGGGGCTTCAAGAGCCAACTGGGGATCTGTGGTTTTGTGCACATGTGGCTGTGGAAACCGCTTTGTGGGTATTCCTTTGATGAGTGAAGATGTATGTGGTTGTCTGCATGTGGGCACAGGTGCAGGATGAGGGGGGCCAGGAGTTATGACAAGGAAGCATTCCTATGAAGCTTTTGCATGGTTAAGGGCTCATTGGTTCTTGCTGGGCATGGTCCAGTGAGCCAGGAGGTGGGGGCCATGGCCCCTCCCCTGGAGAACTTGCTGCTTGTCTCACTGGCCACATGTGTGTGCACAGAGCAGTTCACACAAGTCACGTGTCCCCATTACCCTCCTTCCCAGAGTTGCCCTGTGTGTGTTCATAGGAGTGTCTTCAAGAATGAGATGCTCAGGGTGTTGATGCGTGCTGTGCAGTGTCTGTGTGTGTGTGTGTGTGTGTGTGTGACTTTGCTTCTAAACGACTCAAGAAGTGGTGGGGGAATCTGCCTGTGTGGGTCTCTGGACAGTTCTGTGCGTGGCTCTGCCTGTGTGTAGGTCTCTCCATGTCTGTACTACTCTTGCCTTCCTCCCTCCGTGCCCTGTTGCTGCTTTTGAGGAAGGAGCGGGTGTGTCTGGTTGTGGCCTTGGCACTTTGCAGCCCTCAGTGAGGCTGGCCAAGAGGTTTTGTTGAATGAGCTATCTCTGACTAATTGGCAATGGCTGGTGTGTAGTGTCTGGAAATGGACCGGGAGGCTGTGTCCTGGCTTATCCAGGAGGCTGTGATAGAGCAGTGGCCTTCAATGGTCTGGGTGGGGTGTGGCATCCGGAGTGCCAAGAATTTGCCACAAGGGCCCTGTGAGGTTTCTTGAAAGGCTGGCTGATGGGTCCTGGCCTGTGGACCCTTCCATCTGAGTCTGGGGCTGCGTGTGACAGCATCTCCCATCCTGATGCCACCGTTCAGTTTGTAGACAAGTCTCTAGAGGCCTCAGGGCCTGTCTTCATTTGAGTGAATCCAAGAAAACAGTAGCCTAATAATGCTGTTAGTGTGCTGCTGAGGGTCTGGGTGTGCACACACACATGCGCAAATATATAGAACATCACATGACAAACACACACTCCATACCCTTCCCCGGGGACTCCATGCCCAAGCTGACTGGTTTTGAACAATCGGAGGCTCACACGTGCCCAGGCCCTTATTGCAAAAACTAAGAGAACCTGATGCACTGCAGAGACACAGCCAGACCCTGCACACATGCACACTCACGGCCTCTAAGCGCCCACGAAGACTGCTCACTTGCTCATCAAGGGTGCATGGGCTTTGAGGTGAAAGCCTGTGGGCCTGTCCTCGCAGCGATTGCAGCCTGGTCTGGGAGCTGGGTGCAGAACAGGTCAACAAGCCAATACTGGGGCAGCTGGTACGCGGTTGTGATTATTGTTGGGGAGCTGATTTCAGATGGGGTGCCCAGAGAAGGGTGTTCTGTGGAGGTGACATCAAAGTCCAGACGTGGAGCCGAGAAGCAGCCAACTGTGGAAAGAGACCAGCAGTGGGAAGCATTTCATGCTTAGGTCACGGCACAGCAGAGGTGGTGTGTGTGTGGAAATGGGGGAAAGCCATGACAGCTTTGTGTGCAAATGTTCCGGAGAGTTTGGTGGGCTTTGTGGGCCATACACACTCACTCTGCCTCTGTACCAGAACAGCAGCCATGGACCAGACGCAAACCAAGGAGCTTGACTGTGTTCCAGGGTACTTAAAAATAGGTAACCGGTGGTTGTTGGTCCCTGAGTTGAAGCAGGAGGGAGGGCCAGATGCTGCATGGCTCCGTGAGGCCCCCGGAGGGGTTGGGATGGCCTGGGGGCATTGGGGCTGTGCTGCTGGAAGGTGGCTGAGGGGTGCTGGGGGCCATCTGGAGCCTGGTAACCATGGAGACCACCAAGGCTCTCGGTTCCCCCATCTGTGAAATGGGGGTGGGGTCCGGACCTGGTGCAGGCGGGTGCGGCGCAGGGGTAATTAGCTCAATGTCGGTAGCACACCGGGTCTGACCCATGGTGTCTGTGATCAGAACCGGGGCCTCTGGCTAGGTCTGGGCTGGGGCAGGTGTCCTTGAAGATGTTTTCCTGTGGGAGATACAAGTTTGAGATGGGAGGGGAAGCGTGTCCTCGAGGCTGCGTCCGTGGGGCACACATCCATGGAAGGAGAGCGTGTCTGGGGGTCTGGTGGTCTCTGCGTGTCCTCAGTGAGCTCCTTGTTCCCCCAGGATCCCCCTTCGCCCGCGCCAGCCTCAAGAGTGGGAAGACAGAGAGTTCGTCATACTTCCGTAGGAAGGAGAAGATGTTCCGGTTCTTCATCCGCCGCATGGTGAAGGCACAGAGCTTCTACTGGGTGGTGCTGTGTGTGGTGGCCCTGAATACGCTGTGCGTGGCCATGGTTCACTACAACCAGCCGCAGCGGCTCACCACGGCGCTGTGTACGTAGCTGCAGCCTGGGCCTCCCCCTCACCTCTTCCCGAACCACCTCTGGTCTGCAGCCTGGAAATCCCGGTTCACAGCCTTTTGCCTTGGAATGCCCTGGGTAGGACCCCTGCACAGACCAAAGTGCCCCCAAGGGCATCTGCTGGGGCCTGAGCTCCCCATCCCAGGTTCCAGGAGGCCTAGCTCCTCTGTCAGTGTGGTGGGCAATGGTGAGGGTCCAGGGCACCCTGGGGGGAGGTCGGTGTGATGGGTGGATGGCCCTGTGTCCTCCCTTGGGAGGGCTTCAGACCCATGGAACAGGGCACTTGGCCCCTCATTCCAATCTGGCGTGAGGCTGCAGCTCGCTCCCTGGACTCCTGAGGAGAGAGTCCAGGCTTCTAGGGCCCTTTTGGCTGTTTTCATTTTGCTTTTTGCTTTTTGCATCTGAGTGTGTCTGTGACCAAGGCTGACTTACCTGTGGGCCTACGGACAGACCGTGAGTCTGAGTCATGACTGGCCCTGGCTACTGTTCCAAGGAGTAAAGGAGGAAGGTGGCTGGGGTGGTTGAGGCCCTTTGCCCCTCTCCAGGGACCAGGGCTGACCTTCCAGGACCAACCCTTCATACCCTAGGGCTCTGCAGGCCACGGGGAGCCTAGTCTCGGTCTGTCGTCTCACCTCACAAGGGCCCTAAAGATGAAGACTCTCCAGTGGTTTCTGTCTTCCGGTTAGAGCCCCCACCTTCTCGTTCCCTGGCCCCCACCCTGCCTGGTATCTGGGGCTGATCTGGACACAGGGCCTGTTTGGGGCTTCCACAAGGGCCTTGCTCTTGCCACGGGAGCCCTGTATGCCTGAAGCCACCCTGAGGTGGGGTGGCAAGACCATCTTTTTCCCAGAGAAGAACCTCCTGGATCCCTCCTGGCCCCTGGCGCACCAGCCACATTCCCCTCTTTCAGACCACCGAGGCCGGTCAGTTTTAAGCAGGAGCTTGGGCAGTTCTGGAAGGGTTCTTACAAGCTCTGGACTCTGATGGCTCCACAGGCCACTTGAAAATATGGGTGGGGGTGGCTGTTGGGGTGGGACACTAGGCTATAGTTTCCCAAACTTGTACTGAACTCTCCTGTTGTGTCATGGGGAAGAGCTCAGAGGCAGCAGAAGCACAAGGGGCCCCGTGAGCTTCTAGCAGACAGTCTGGGCCAGGTCCCCGGGAGTGAAGTTCAGATGCAGTTTGTGGAGGCGCCTGGGCGGCCCAGTCGGTTAAGCGTCAGACTCTTGATTTTGGCTCAGGTCATGATCTCACGGTCGTGAGACTGAGTCCCAAGTTGGGTTCTGTGCTACGTGTGGAGCCTGCTTAAGATTCTCTCTCTGTTCCTCTGCCCCTTTCCCTTCCTCTCTCTCTCTCGAAAATAAATTAAAAAAAAAAAAAGAAAAAAGAAAAAGAAGCAGTTTGTGTGCATGGAACTGCCCGCTGTGGCCCCTAATTCATGCATCCTGGGGCCTGTAGTTTGGTGTCTTGGGACTTTGCTTGGGACTGAGGTCAGTATTTCCCTTGGTATCACCTCAGGATGAAGTTTCCTCACCCTTGGGGGTTGGGTAGGGACCCAGGGAGATGGGGCTTCCTCTTAACTCGGCCAGCAGTGCAGCTGTTCCCTGGGTCTTCTTAGCCAGGCCTTTCTTTCCCATGGAAGAAGCTGGTGGTGCCTAGTCAGTGTTGTGGGATTTGCCACCCGCGTGGGCAGGAGGCAGCCATCACGGCCTGGTCGTGTATCTGCTGTGCAGGAGCACAGGGCTGAGAGTGTCCAGGTGCTGGTCCAGGCCACAGGCACCCCTGGCCGAGAATCTTCCCCCTTGCTGCTTTGCCTTCTCTGTGGCTCCCTGGGAGTTTCTGAGTCCCTTGGCATTACCTAGGGAAAATGGCTGGCGGGAGCAGTGGGGGTATGCTAGGGTCTGCACACCCCTGCTCAGTGCCCTGCACTCTGTTCCTGGTGGCTGGGCTGGCGCTGAGGAGGGCTGACCCAGCCAGGTAGGGCAGGTCTTGCAAGAGGCAAGGCAGAGGTAGAGGGGGTCCCCACCAGGACCAGCTCCATTGAAGCTCCCTAGGGGGCTCTGGCCTGAAACGAGCTACCCTGAAGAGCGTGGGTTCTGTGCACCTTGGCTGTCGGTCCACTCAGGAGCCACCCCCGGTGTACCACCAGGACCCCCGAGACTGAGGCTTGAATGGTGAGGAGGGAAGGAAGTCCTGCCATGCTCAACTCTGTAGCTGGCTGTTGGGCTTTGTCATCCTGTGAGCCCCCTGGTCTCACAAGACCCTCTTGACCTCCCTCTCCAATGTCCCTCTGTTGTCCCAGCACACTGTCCTCTTATTATGACATAGAACACTGTTCAAATTCTCTGCCTCTGCTCCCCTTTGTGGTGTGAACTCCTGGAGAGAGGGGTCAACTCTGTCTCCTCTGCAAGCTCAAAGCAGCACCAGTGCCTGTTAGTTGAATAAATGATTCTGGAGTGAACGGCTGAACACCCTTTCTTGGCCTCAGAGGGGAGGCTGAGCATATGAAGTCGGTGGGTCTGCTCCTCAGGCGAGCGAAAGGGCAAGCAGGACGTTGGGGGTTTCTGTGCCCAGTTGCTCCCTTTCTCTGAAAAAGCCTCGCCATTGTCAGGTTCCGTGCTAGTTCCTTGCAGTGCCCTCACTTGGGTCTGCTGGGAGCAAGATCAGTGCCTGGGCAGCTGTAGCTCCAAGGTCTGTCGTGTGGGCAGCTGGAAGTCCCATCTCTGTGGCCTCTTCTTCCAAGCCCTGACCTCTTTTTGTGGGGTGCCCCAAGAGGCAGGGGCAGGGGCAGGGGCAGGGGCAGGGGCAGGGGCAGGTGCCTTTGTGACCCTTGTGGAGGGGCTCTGGGGCTCGGTGGCCTTGGATCTTTGCAGGTTGCTGTGGTATTCCGAGCTGGACTTGGGGGCAGGGTAGCTCCCTACCGCCCCTCACACCTGCAGCTCTGCATGGCCAGGACCAGGCGTCAGTCATTCAGGCCTGGCTGAGGTGGGTTCTTCTGCTTAGGTCAGCGGGCATCCACACCTGTGACACTGGCTTCTTGGCTTCTCCAGGGGGTCAGCTTTGCCTTCTCATTACTCATCCCGTGCCTGGCTGGGGTGCCTTGGGGATTTTTTGGCTGGCTTCAGAGGCCACGCTTCTTGTGGTGAGTTGCTTACAGGAGCTGATTACCCATGTACTCAAGCCATGGAAGGTGGTTCCCTACCTGAAACCTCGGGCCATGCGGGCCATTGCGTATCTCTCTGCGGGCAGTGGGGCCGGTATCTCTGCTCCTCCAGAGTCTGGGCTGTTGCCCATCTGGCCCTGACTGAGGCATCTGGGGCTGTATAGTGTAGCACTTGGCAGAGAGCTGTGGAGGAGAGCAGATGCCAGTGCCCGTAGGCAGGAGGTGTGTGGTCCCGTCTTCTGTTGTGTTTTATCAAGAGCTGCTTGAGGTCCAGTCTCCCAACCAGTCTGGATGCCAGAGGCCCCAGGAATGCTGGGCTGGTCACTCTCCAGTGACTGTACTTGGGGAGGAAGATCAAAGACAGTGATCTTGTTCTGCCGTCTGGAATTACTGGTTTGGCCAGTGGCAGAGCCTGGCTGGGCTGCGTCTCTTGTCTGTGGCCTTGTGGAGCTTCCTGACTGCCTGTTGTTTATTGCTCTGACACTGCCTGTTGCTCGGGCTGGGTTAGGAGTTGTGTCTTGTCTGTGTGCCCGGGATTCTCAGCATGGCCCTCATTGCCAGTGTGGCCCTTAAAGGTCAGCAGAGCTGGTGGCGGGACTCCTGGGCCGGGGCGGGCCCTGCTTGCTGCTGCTGCAGTGGGGCCCAGCCTGAAGGAAGGTGCGCCACCCATGGGAGCCTCTGTGGGACTCAGAGACTGAGGGGGTGACATCCTCCAGGCCCCCAGCAAGCGTTGGCGCCTCCTGGGAGCCTCATGCTGGCCAGGCCTGGGGATGCTCAGGTGGTAGGTGAGCACATGAACAAAGTTAAAACCAAATAAGATGACGCAGGGACCCTGGGGGAGGTGTCGGGAAAGTCCTTCCGGAAAGACAGGGTGATTCTGATGAGGAGGCTGAGGGGCTCCACTGTGATTAGAACATGGGGTGGGGAGCAAGCCTGAAGGCATCCAGCTTCTCCATGGGGACCCTCTGGGGAGTACTGTGTGGCCCTAGAACTCACTCCTGAGCCCCATCCCAGGATCTCTCCTCTTGTGGAGGCTGTCTTTGTGTGCTATAGACACTGGGCACGCATCCTATTTCAAAGTGAAAGAAGCATCTCTTTGTGCCCCTTCCAATCCCAATCTATTTGTTATTCCTGTCCTGGGCTGAGATTTCTGAGCTCAGGGGCCACAGACCAGGCCTGCAGGGCTCAATCCTGGAAAGGCCCAGAGGTCTTGTCCTCCAGTCTGGGCTGGAGCCAGGTGGGAAGAGGCTGAGAGCTAATCCCCCTCTTCTCCGGCTTCTCCTAGACTTTGCAGAGTTTGTTTTCCTGGGTCTCTTCCTCACAGAGATGTCCCTGAAGATGTATGGCCTGGGGCCCAGAAGCTACTTCCGGTCCTCATTCAACTGCTTCGACTTTGGGGTGAGTAAGATCCTCACCAGAGATGCCGGCTAGGGGTCCAGGAGGGTCTAGCTGTATCCTTGCTTGAGAGTGCACACGGCCCCCTCCCACTAAGCTGTACCCAGTGTGAGCTGGGGTCTGTGCAGCAGGGCCCAGGTGGTTGAGGGTACTGTGACCCTGTGTGGGTCAAAAAGGCTTCTTATAGACGGTGAGGGGCCTTTGACAGAGGGGAGGCCTGTCCTTTTCGGGCCCTGACTTATGGGGGTTCCAGCCACAGTCTATTCCCCACCTGTACGACATCCTGCTTCCCATCCCCGACCCTGTCTGTAGGATCTTAAGATCACTGAAGGTGCTGTGACCCTCTGTGTGCCTGGTACAGCAGTCTTTTAAATGTGCTGCTGTCCCATGGAGGGCTCAGTGTCCCCAACAGAGCTCAAGGGGACTGTGATCCTGAGTCTTTACTGTCCTACAGATCTGGCTGTGGGCAGCTTGGCACATGATTCAGGGGAGGACTGACAAGCCATGATGGTCCAGCCCTCCTCGTGGGCCCGGCCTGGGTCCCTTCACCAATCTCTGTAGGTCAGGGAAGTTTCGAAGGCAGGTGTTCCCAAGACTCACTGGGACAGAGCCCAGGAAGTGGCACAGGCCTTCCCAGGCCAGCAGAGCATGTGGACACCTCTCTGGTGCTGAGCCCAGAGCCCAGGGAGGCGTTCTGACCCACTAGACGTTGTCAGTGAGATGTGGCAATGCCCTCCCCGAGCGAGGCAGGCTCACTCACACCTCTGCAGAGTTCTCAGGAGCTGGCAGGGGGTGGGGGGGGGGCCCTAAACGTAGGCAGAAGTAAAACTTCAACTTGAAAATTCAGTGTGACTTTGACTTTTTCTGTCAGTGGAGTTGATGGAACATTGTGTCCACGGCTTTGTTAAACCTTCGCAAGGACTCCCACTTTGTAGATGAGTAACTGGAGAGGTGGTGTGCTTGGCCCAAGGCTGCCCAGCTACTTTGTGGGGGAGGCAGCGTGGACCCAGGAGTGCTGGCCCTGGAGCAGCGGGTTTACACCACGCAAGGCTGCCTGATCTCTGTGGGGAAGGAGGGGTGGTGGCTGCCCAGGGCGTGCTTTGAGACATGGACACCTGCGTTTCTGAGACACGCCTTCTTGTCCTTTGCTTTCTTAGTTACAGGGAAAGGCTGTAGTGCATAATAGGCCAGAGGAGATCCAAAGAGCTGAAGAGCTTTCAGAGAACCCTTAAACTTGTCCTTAAACTTGTAAATGTGTTTGTGTCTTCTGGTTTGAACTAACTGGATCCCAGGACATGGAATGACCTACACATAAGCTAACAGATTATTCCAAAGTTTAGCAGCATATAGCGTGTCTACTGGGTCACAGTTTTCTAGATCAGGAGTCCAGGTCTGGCTTGACTGAATGCCTGTGGCCCAGGGTCTCTCAAGGAGGTCACAGTCCTGCTGACAGCTGGGATGCGGTCATTTCAAGCCTGGATGAGGACTGGAGAATTTGCATTTAGGCTCATCACATGGCTGTTGATAGGACAGGACTCAGACGACCGGCCTCCAAGCTCGCTCACATGGTTGGTGGCAGGCCTTAATCTCGGTCTCATGAATGTCTCCCGATGCTGCTTGAGTGTCCTGACGACACGGCAGCTTGTGACCTGACAGAGAGACTGAGAGTACCCAAGACGGAAAACACAGGAACCCAGTCTCAGAGAGATGACCCATCAGTTTTGCCATATTTTATTTGTTAGGAGTGGGTCACTTGGCCCAGCCCACGTTTAACAGGGGTGGGGGATATTACCCAGGGACGTGAAACCCAGGAGGCAAGTGTCACTGGGGGCCATCTTAGAGGCTGCCTGCCACAGTCCACCATCTGGCTCCCAGTGATTCTATCTTTCCTAGTGCAGATACAGCCACCTCCTCCTGCTTCCCCAGCCACATCCCATCATGGCGCCAGCTCAGAGTCTAGGGCCTCATCGCCCAAATCAGGCCAGGGTGGCTCCTCAAGGACAGCTGCTCGGTCCCTCTCCACCCGTGGATCTGGTGAACTAAAGAGACGAGGTATCACCCACATGGTGGTGGGATGGACTTGGGTACCTGCTGTAGACAGTCATGTTCAGAGGGGACAGCAGGGTGCACAGGGAGTCCCTGGCCCACAGCAGTTCTGGAATCCTGCTGGGAAAGTTTGGAGACACAAGGATAAGTTCTTAAGGGCTAGGAAGCCCCTTGGGCTTTTTGTTTTAGCCTCTGTGTCACCTTTCTTGTTCCCGAAAAGATAACATATGTTTTCAGCTAGACAGTTCTCTCAGCCTGCTTCCTACCAGTAGAATTTTGGGAATCCAAAGGCCTATTTTTTGTCTTGTTCTGTCTCCGTCTCTTTCAACCCAAGCTGGTGATGTTCCTACATAACTAAGTCTTCTCAGAGCATCGTGTGTATGTCATGAGTCTTCCTGGAATTCACCCCATTTGACAAAAGCTGTCCCTACGCTAGCGATCGGCCCTTCCCCACTGGGTGCCCGTGCTGAGCGGACTGAGACCGGGGCACGTTTGGGCCCTGGAAGGCTTGCTGCTCAGTGGGCTGACGTGCGAGGTTCACCTCTATCTCCGTGGGGCTTCACGTGGGACTGAACGGGGCTCTCAGGCTCCCGCAGTGTCACAGTCGTGCCCCTGCCCTGGCTGTTTCTTTGCACTGTGCCGTTTCCTAATGTGGCACTATTTGCTGTCTGGAGAAGGGGAGCATTTCCAAAGCGGGCACGTCCTGGAGGACGGCACTTCCCTCTGCGTCTCTCTCTTCCCACCCTGACTGTGCAGCAGGAAGACCCCGGCAGCACCTGCAGACGCCTCGGAGGCCTCCTGGTTCACATGGCTCGCTTTCGTCTTTTCACATAACCGCGGGCGACCGTGTGGCCGAACTTCCTGGCAGTGCACAGCAGGGCTCCCGGTAGTTTCTTGCCAATGTCCTCGCTGTCCCCCAGACACCTATGTGAAGCGTTCACACTCCCTCGCTGTCCAGGACCCGTGGGTAGTGTGTTGAGGGCGCTGTGGGCTCTCGCTGACGTGCTGCTCAGGGCCCATTCTCTGGCTCCAAAACCCCGCCCACATCGTAGGGCTTATTGTAGAGTGTGCTCCGCTTCTGTCTCCAAAACGCCTATTGGTTTTTCTCGGTGTGTAACAAGTCGCCCCAAAGCTTAGTGGCTTAAAACAACAAACACTTGTTATCTCTCATCTTGGTGGGTCGGGAGTCACCGACTCCCGGTGGGTCGGGAGTCAGGTGCCACTTGACTGGGGCCCCCCAGCTGTCACTCTGCCACGAGGCTGCAGTCACCACAGGCTCTTTGGAGGCTGGGAGCTCATGCCTAAGCTCTCGCTCATGGCCGCCAGGCCTCAGTTCCTGGTCACGGGGGCCTCTCCTCATGTCCCACAGCACGGCAGCTGGCTGCCCGCAGCAGAGCTGAGAGCATGGAGAAGGAAGCCAGTCTTTGGAACCGAATCTCAGAGGTGACAGCCCGTCACTTCTGTCACATTCTCTTTGCTCAAAGTGCGTCACTAGGTCCAACCCACCCTTGAGGGGACAAGGATAGTCAAGGTTGGGGGAGACACCAAGTAGTGGGGAATCACTGTGGGCCATCTCAGGGGCCACCTGCATCAAGAACGAATGGGAACAAATTCTGAGGGTTAAGGGAAGACAGAAGTGCTGGAAGACTGGCAATAAGAATGTAGCTTTGGGAAACGGTGCTCACCAGCCCCAGACAGCTCCAAACATCTGGAGGCTGCGTGTGTGCTGTGAAAAATTGGTAGAGGTGCTCAGGGTCGCCAGGGACAGGTGGTGGCAAGCTGGTCCCACTGTAGTGCTGCCAGCGCCACAGCAGGCCTGTAGGCGTCGGGCTCCCTGGATGTTCTCTGACCCATGCGTTTGTGTTCGACGTGAGAGAGATGCAGAGGACGGCTGTGCGTTTGGGATGGCCCACAGCTTGTGCACCTGCCAGCACAGACGTACGGGTTAGTGGACCGCGTTAAACTGTACAGGAGTCTCCAGCCATGCCTCAGGGCCCTGGTCCTGGCACAGTCACCAGGTTCTCGGTGCCTGGGAGAACGTGGACGTCAGGCTGATCTGATGCGGAGTCGGTCAGGAAACCAGTCGGCCTGCCCTCCCTCTACACCCTGTGTCCCCCTGGTATGCACGGGGTGGGCACGTTGGGGCGCAGGTGAGCACCAGGACTGGTGGGCGCAGGAGCTCAGTGTGAGGCGTGTACCTTGTGCTGCGGTTGCTGGGAGTGATCCCGCCGCACACACGCGGAGACGCTTGCCCGCACAGGCCCGTGCGTGACACTCGTGTGCGTGTGCCTGAGGCCGACCCCGTCTGCACCACAGGTCATTGTGGGGAGCATCTTTGAAGTGGTCTGGGCCGCCATCAAGCCGGGAACCTCCTTCGGGATCAGCGTGCTGCGGGCACTCCGGTTGCTGCGGATCTTCAAAGTCACAAAGTATGTCACCTGTGTGCTCCTGGGTGGGGGTGGGGACGGGGAATGCAGGTCACGTGTGAGACTGGTCGACACAGCATGCTTGTTCCTAGGAATTCATGGTGCTGGCTTTGAACTCAGCCGTCTGGAACCTCTTTTTGTGCTTATAATAATGGTTTAAATACAAAAGATGGGTATAAAACACCTGCCCAGCATGGCTGTGTCTTGGCCCTGGGGGCCTGTCTGTCCTCAGGGTTGTTCCTGACTTGCCGGCAGGATTCCTAGTTAGCCTGCTCCTCACAGTTTCATACCGTCCCCTCTTTTGAAACCAGAGTCCCATCTTTCAACCTTCAAAGGGTTACTTTGCTTCCTAGTTAAAGAGGAAATAGAAGCCATCAGATGGAAGGTTTTGTTTTTTTTTTGTTTTTTTTTTGTTTTTTTTTATCATCCTGGCCCCAAATCTGCCCACCTTCCCTGCAGCCCCCAGAGAGGGAGGGAGGGAGGCCTCAGCTGACTTTGACCTTGCAACTTGAACCCCTGGTTCCCACACGGCTCCCGTTCCCAGGCCTGCTTTCTCCACCGTGTGCCTGACTTTGCCCTGTTTAGGCTGTGGCAAGAGGACAGTGACAGGCCTGTGTGTTCAGTTCTATTCCACTTGGTTCTTTATGTAACCCTGGACGCGACTTGCTGCATTTTGTCTCTGAGGGGGTGGGGCCCATGCGGAGGTGTGATGTAGTTATTGAGTGCTGGGCCTCTGTGCCAGGGTTCTAGTGGTGGGAAGACGGGGAACACCTCACCCACAGCTGTCTTTCCAACAGCAAAGGCTGCCGTGCCCTCAGCTGGTCTTAACTGTGGCCACACAGCACAGCAGGGACCTCATCTACCCAGAGTTTCTGGACTCCTGTGCCATCAGTATGTAGCCCACACATGCTCCAGCATGGATTTCCATGCAGTGTCCCCCGCAGCCTGGGCTCTAGGTCACCCCTCCAGTGGCCTCTCAGGACCCCACTGATCTCCCCAGGGTAGATGGGAGTTCTTTTGGTCTTTTCCAGTCTGTTTCAAATCCAAACCTAAGACCATTTGAGGACACGATGGTGTCACTGCAGGAGAGTTTTGGGCAAGAGCTTGGCCTAGCTGGGTCCACAAATGCCACTGGATGCCTCGTGCGGTCTGGTGTCAGTCCTCTGTTGCTTCCATGTGCATCGCTCTGGGAGGTGACCACGAGGTCTGCCTTCACCTTGGCTGAGGGGCCTGGTGTCTTAGGGGCTCCACTTCCTTCTGGAAACCAGATGGCCCCTGTCCTGAGGTGGGCCGGCTTTTCCAGAGTCTTCCAGCCCATCTTCTGTGAACCCTTGAGTGCCCTAAAAGAGAATTCATGAAAGACAGGTGAGCCTCTGTGACATTGGCACCATTGAGGGCCCAGGGACGCCCAGGGGCAGGGTGTGCACAGGTGACTGATGTCTGTCCTGCCATCCCCACCTTTCCAGGGTGGTGGAACGGCATGTGCAGAGGCACAGAGGCATGTGGCATGTCTCCAGTGGCTGGAGGCCACGTGTCCTGGCCTCTCCTGGGGAGGAGCTCTCCAGATGCTGGCATGGGGTTGGACTCCCAGTCACTCAGTGAGTGAGCTGTCAACAGCCAGGCCACCAGCAGACTTCACTGGGGCCTGTGTGCTTGGGTCCAGCTGAATGAGAGGGACATGGTCTCTGACCTCCAGGAGCATATGAAGAGTGCGACGGAGGGGTGGGCATTGCGGGATGCCAGGAAATGGTCTCGCAGTGCTGCCCCCCTACCGCATGCTGTGTCCCAGACCCTTGGTGAGAGGGCATTGAGAGGGGCATTGGCACCGGGCTTACACCACCCATCACAGCGCTGAGGACCTGCTCGGTGCAGGCCAGGGGGCTGATTATGTTCTGGTGTGGCTCATTCTTGACTTGTGGTCTGAGCCCCTGCTCAGACACCCGGAGGCTGCCTGGGTGTTGAGGTGTGGAGAGAGGTCAGACACCGTTCTGCTGGGCAGAGTGACAAGGGCAGGTTTGAGAGATGAGAGGGAGTCCAGCACTGGACACGGGCTCTTCACCTTCCCCCTGGAGCCCCTGGTGGAGGAATCTGGAA
This sequence comes from Lynx canadensis, assembly GCF_007474595.2. Lineage (NCBI taxonomy): Eukaryota > Metazoa > Chordata > Mammalia > Carnivora > Felidae > Lynx > Lynx canadensis. The sequence continues at coordinate 93,883,575 of NC_044315.2, forward strand.
CTCTAGAGAAGAGCTCTCGCTGCCCATCCAGGTGTGGGGCCCTTGGGGTTTAGAAGGTCTTGGAAGCCACAGGTGTGACAGTGAGAGTCCAGAGCGTGGCATCAGCGTGAGGGTCGGGCCTCGGCGGACATGGCCAGGTGCAGACAGACCCCATGTGCCCCGACAGGTACTGGAGCTCCCTGCGGAACCTGGTGGTGTCTCTGCTCAACTCCATGAAGTCTATCATCAGCCTCCTTTTCCTGCTGTTCCTGTTCATCGTGGTCTTTGCCCTGCTGGGCATGCAGCTGTTCGGGGGACAGTAAGTGGGTCCTAGGAGGCGTATGAGGCTGGGGGCCCCCGCTGGGGAGGCAGAGCTGAGCGCTGACGTGTTGCCCAGGCCCCTCCACCTGTCTTCCACCTGGAGGTCCCCCAGGAAGACAGTGGCTCCGCGCACACGGCCCATTCACAGCCTGGGACAGCATGGCATGCCAGAGTGCCCCTGGATCCTGATGAGGCTGCCTCCTCCCAAGACTTCTTATTTTCCTCAGGTTCAACTTTCAAGATGAGACCCCGACGACCAACTTTGACACCTTCCCTGCGGCCATCCTTACCGTCTTCCAGGTAAGGCTTCTGGTTCCCTCAGCTCTCCAGGTGCTGGGAAGGCAGCCTTCCCTGTCAGCCCCTTGCTGGTGCCTCAGCACAACCTGAACAGCCAACATTTCAGATAGAACTTTCCAGAAAATAGAAGAGAACAAGCAGGAGATGAGCATAGGGAGGTCTCCAGCGTGTAGGCCTCCAGTCCCTGGGTCCCTGCCACCAGATGTAGGAACTAGTTCTGGAGGGAAGCTGGGTGCTGTGATGCTGTCCCAACAAGCATGTGTAGGTCCCTGGGGGACCCAACTGTCTAGTGGCCATTGGACTTCAAGCCACCAACTTATGTCTCAGCACCAGGACCTGGAGTCAAGGCTGTCTTTGACCCTTTGAGAATAAAACAGCAAAGCACTACCTAAGCTTCTCCGTCCTGTATGTCAGGTCCGGTGACCCTTCAGATCTTTTTTGTGTCTGGACAACTTGGTCACCGTGACTCCTTGAGAAGCACAGGCTCTTGGGCCATGTCCTCTGTGATGCAAACCTTGCATCAACTCAGGTGATCTCTGCCCTCTCAGAAGGTTCCCTTTTGAAGGGTTTAGCACTTTGTCCCCTTGCAGGGCTTTGGCAGCCCTGATGCCCCTGTGGCTGTCCTCACCTGTAGGAGGATGCCAAATGTCTCTGTCGTATGAACCTCCTTGGACACCATGCCTGTGATTGAGCAGGGTGGGATGGGTTATTGTTTTGCCCATGATGACTCTTAGGGAAGCCCAAAAGGCCATGTGTGCTCAGGCCAGGGGCTCAGCTTGGACCCTTGGTCTCTGGGGCTACCCTTGGTCTCCAGATTATGGCCTCTAGCAGCGGGTGGTCATGACCTTTCCTGCACAGTGTGATCTGCTCAGTGATAGGAAGGAGTGCCTTCCTCCTGTGCGTCACTAGGGCTGCCCAGTGGGATCTTGAAAGGCAGGCAAGGCGAATTGGCAGGAGTGTGTTCCAGACACAGTAGCAGGAAGTGGAGGCTGGGGGCAGCGAAGGCACAAGGTTTGTGGCAGAAGGACTGGGGCTGGCAGAGGCCAGGTTAGGTGGGCCTTCCTTGCCAGGCCCAGAGGCTTTGGCTAGCAGGAGGTGGCACAGGGGCTCCCAAGGCAGGGAGGTGATGTGATTGACAGGGCTCTGCTTTGTTCGGTTTATTGCAGAAAGGAGCCGAATGAGGCTCATGGTGCTGGTGTGGGATAGAGGGCAAGAGGAGGTCAAAGCTAGGGGAAAAGATGGCTCTGGTTTAGACCTTAGACCCCCTCTCGTCTGAACACAGCAATAAGCTAATAGATACATCTAGAAATTAAAAGGACCCAGCCACGCAGAAAACAAACTGTGGGCTGGAAGTGGAACAGTGATGAGAGATGAAGAGACCCGGGCGCCCGGAATGTGGTCTGTGCGAGGCAGGCGGGCTCGGTGTCAGAAGCATCCATGTGGCACTTGGTGTGTGGCCCTTTGAGGGGCAGAGGACCAGAGCTGAGAGAGAGCAAATATGGCCAGAGGAGGCTGAGAAGATCTCAAGGGCAGACAACGGGCCAGGCCAGGCCTGTGTCTTCCATGGATGGTGCTGGACGGGGGCCTGAGACCCTAAGATGGGAGCTCCTGCTTCTGAATGGGGCTGGAGGGCAGACGGAGAGCACATGGCCTCGTGGTGAACCTGTAGGCTGAACCCTGGTGAAGCTGACCCTACAGAAGAGGGCTGACAACATCTGTAGTCGGAAGGTGAGCTCACTGCTAACAAGACAGGAATAGCAGAAGAAATGCAGGCGACTTTGTGCCCAATGTGCTTGAGCGCTATAGAGTGTTAGAGGAAGAGCTCGTAACACATGACACAAAATTAAAACAAAAAGTACCTAAGAACCAAGAACAGGTTAATACAAAAAAGAACTAAGCTGAAATCCTAGGAATGCAACAGATAGCTATTTAAATTAAAAAAAAAAAAAAAAAACCCAAAGGTAAACTATACACTGGATATGACCCAAGAAAGGACGGGTGAGCCGGAAGATGTGGAGGAACTGAGCCAGCTGCACCATGTCGGGTGAGAGAGCCGACAGCAGTGTGGTTCCAGCCGAGTCCTAGAGCGTGTGTGTTCAGAGAGCTGAGCAGGGTGAGCGGAAGTCATGGCAAGCTTAGACATGTTGTGTTAAAGAGGAAATCTTAAAAACAACTCTAGAAAGAGATTCGCTACAGAAGAAGGACAGCCTGATGGCAGAAGGTTGGGGGAGTAACTTTGAAGTACTGAGGAACAGCACCTGTCAGCCTGGAATGCCAACCCAGAGAGCCGAGGTTCAAGTGTGAACTAGCACTGGAACGTTCAGATGCTAATACGGAGAGTCACTAACCCCCCGATTGCCGAAAGCACTGCAGACATGTATATATTTAGTAAAGCCAGTGACTTGGAAAAAAAAAAGAACATTATACTCACCAAGAAGAATTTAAAAATCTGAACTGTTTCAGAAGTTGAATAATTAAAAGCCTTCCCCCCTAAGCCACCATGTTCTAATTTTATGAGTGAATTCTACTAAATATTTAAGGAAGACATTATTCCAGTTTTATACACATGACTCCAGAGAAGATAAAAAGGAAGGCACCGAGCTCATCTTATGAGACTAGAATAACCTTGATATAAAAAACCATGACCGAATTAATGTGAATTTGCTTTATGATGAGTTACAGGCAGAGACTACAGGCAGGGGGAGTTGTCACACAAAGGAAACTTTTATTTGCGGTAAGTAAGGAGATCATGGGGAATAACTTCCAAAGCCATGACCCCCCATGTGGGGTGAGTGTGTTCCTTTGATATGAATATTCAGGAAGGGGAGCTTTTGTCAACATATATAGAGGTGGGTATATGGTCACTCATGCACGCTCAGGAAACATGCCTGTACATGCATCATCTGCTAGTGAGAGTTGTGCTCCCCCTCGGAAGGAGATTTTCACATTAGAAAGAGGTAAAGGGATAAAGGCAACCGCCTGCCGAGGTGGGAGTTCGTGACTGAGCTCAAGCTGGTCCAGGCTGGCTGAGCTCTTCCCGTTATTTGCCTCTGAAAAGTTAAGGCTAACGTTCATGTGAAGAAGAAGGGCGGCCAGTGGGAGTCTTGCTGTTGACACAACTAGATAAGGATAATACTAAAATAAAAATATAGGTTGTGATCACAAACCCAGAGAGAGAAGGGAAACAATGACTAATCAAATCTAGATTTGCTTACAAATTATCATTATGATCAACTTGAGTTAATCCAGAAATACAAGATGACTCAACATTAGAAAGTCTATTAATGGAATTCATCATCTTCACCGATTAAAGGAGTAAAAAACCCTGTGTGATCAGAAAAACACCTGAACCCAACAAGAGCATGGCATAGAGTGAGAGAACAGAGAAGCAAGATTGGGAGATTGGTTCACTGTTGAGACTGTGTGGATTCATCATACTCTATGTGTGTCTGAAATACACTTTTTCTAAAAAAATGGAATCACATGATAAAACCCAACATTCCTTTCAAGTAAAAACTCTTAGCAGATTATGCTGGTACCAGTGGTCGTAGTGCAGTAGAACAAGAAAATGTGAAACAATTTCTCTGGATTGGCAAGGAAGAAAGAATGTTCACTGCTGGAATATTTATATACACAGAAAACTTGAATGTTGTAATTGCTGACAGTATGGGACAATTTGGTTATCCATAGAGCAAAACACGCAATTGGATTCCTACTTTGCACCAGATTTGAAATCAGTTTGGATAGATTAAGACCTAAATGTGAAAAGCAAATTTGAAACTTCAGCAGTACATAGAGGAGTGTAATGGTACTAAACTCAAGGCAGGGGAAATCCTTCCTAAGATTGAAGAAGCACAGATCATAAAGGAAGAGTTTGACAAATTTGACTATTAAAATAGAAATTTCTGTGCATCAAAAGATACTGTACAAATGTTTTTTTAAAAGTCATAAACTTGGGGCATCTGTGTGGCTCAGTTAGTTAAGCATCCACCTTTGGCTCGGGTCATGATCTCGCGGTTCGTAGGTTCGAGTCCTGCATTGGGCTCTGTGCTGACAGCTCAGACCCTGGAGCCTGCTTCCGATTCTGTGTCTCCCTGTCTCTCTCTCTGCCCCTCCCCTGCTCTCTCTCTCTCTCTCACACACACACACACACACACACACACTCTCTTTCTCTCTCTCTCTGTCTTTCAAAAATAAATAAACATTGAAAAAAATGTTCTTAATGTCATAAACTTGGAGAAGACATTTTCACAGTATTAGCAAATAGCCCTCAAAGGGTTAGTGTCCAGAATATATCAAGAACTTCCACAAATCGAAAAGAAAAGACAAATAATGTAGTGGGAAAAGCAGAGCGTAACCAAGCATCTCACAGGAGAGGATGTTGGGCTGATGAGTGAGCCTGTAAGGACTATTACCAGCGTTCCTAGTAGTCAGGGAGATGCAAATTCAACCCATCTTGAGATAGCCTGCCTGTCTGTCAGTTTAGCAGAAATTAAACCCAATAATACCAGGTTTAGAGAAGATGTGGAGACATGCGGGTGACTTTATGCTGTTGCTGGGCTGATGGAACCACTTTGGAAAGTGATTTCATAAAATCTAATAACTAGAACTTACATATGAGTAGTTCCTGTTGTGGGTCTGTGCTCTGGAAAGTCTCCCACCCAATTGCACAAGGAGACACTTGTGAGACGTTGTAGCAACATTATTTATAATAGCAAACAACTGGGAGTCACCACAAAGTTCATCAACAGGAGAATCGATGAGAAAAGTGTGTTGTGTTATCTGTACAGCAGGAAAATGAATGACCTAGAATTAAATGTATTAACATGGATGAATCTCGCAAGTATAATATTAAGCAAAAAAGAATAAGATTCAGAATAATACACAACATATGATACTATTTAAATAAGGATGAAAACATGCAAAACAATATTGCTTATGGCATATATGCATGAAAGTATAAAAGCTTGTGTGGGAATGTTAAATACCAGATTCAGGGTGTGCCGTGTCGCTGGGGGCTGGGCTGGGGGAATGGGAGGGGGGAGGGGGTTCCACTCAAGGAGTGCCACCTCCCTTTGAATGCTTCAGTTCTCAAGCCGGGGAGTGGGTACACAGAGGGTTCTTAAAATTTATTCATCATACCTTTCTGAACGTTTGAAATAGTACAGAAATAAAAAATAAAAGGACGCAAAAAGATGAACTAAGTAGACATTAACCAAAAGAAAGCTGGTGTAATATTAACATCAGCCAGAATAGAAGTTAAGGGAAAAAAAGCCTTAGTAAAAATAAAGAAGTATATTACATAACGACGAAAAGAAGACAGCAATCCTGAATCTGCATGACCTACCAACACGGCCTAAAAATACACTGAGCAGAAACTGACAGAAGTACGTGGAAGTCCACATCTTATAAGAGGTTTATAATACATTTCTTTCAAAGCATAAGATGAGGCTGACAGAAGATTAGAAACGATGCAGAAGAGCTCGTGAAAAACACGTCGGTTGACGTCTGTAGAACCCTGCACCCAGCTGCTAGATAACAAACCAAACAGTCATTATAGAGCATTTACAGAAATTGACCACGTGTTAGGCCACCCAGGAAATTCCTACAGATACTGAAGAATTGTTATCCGATGGGGCACATTCTAGATATAATTTAAATAAATAGAAATCATTAGTAGAAAGTTATTTGACATCTTCCCCACATTTGAAAGCTGACAGACCAAGTTAAAGAAAACATCAACAATGGATGTTATGAAATACTTAGATGAACAATAATATCTAAGCTTACGGGATGAAGCTGAAGCAATACTTAGAGGAAAATGTATAATGTGAAATGCAATTATCAAAATAAAAGAGGGGCACCTGGGTGGCTCAGTTGGTTAAGCATCTGACTTCGGCTCAGGCCATGATCTCACGGTTTGTGGGTTCGAGCCCTGCATCGGGCTCTGTGCTGACAGGTCGGAGCCTGGACCCTGCTTCGGAATCTGTGCCTCCCCCTTTGTCTGTTCCTCCCCCGCTCACAGTCTATCGCTCTGTCTCTCTCTCTCTCAAAAATAAGCATTAAAAAAACCTTTTTTATAACAAATAAAAGAAAGAATGAAAATAAACTAAATACTCATCTTAAAAACCCAGAAAAGAGTCTCCAGTGATGGAGTCTAGAGGAGATGCACAGAACTGGCACCTTCCAAGGGGAAAGAAAAGAAGGAAGATCAGGTCATCAGCCTTGGACCTCAGGTAGCTGAAGGAGAAAATGTGTGTGGTGTGTGCCACATCTTTGCTTCCTTCGATGACACTTTTGTCCGCGTCACCGGTCTTTCTGGCAAGGAAGCCATCTGCCGCGTGACTGGCGGGATGAGGGTGAAGGCAGACCAAGATGAGTCCTCTCCCTCCGCTGCCGTGTTGGCTGCCCAGGATGTAGCCCAGAGGTGTAAGGAGCTGGGCGTCACTGCTGTCCACATCAAACTCTGCAGGAGGAAATCCTCCTCTGCAGGAGGAAATCAAACCAAGACCCTTGGACATGGGGCCCAGTCAGCCCTCAGAGCCCTTGCCCCTCAGGAATGAAGATTGGGCGGATTGAGGATGTCACCCCCATCCCCTCCTATAGCAGGTCACTGTGATTGCCGTTTGTGAACAGGATTCCTCAAATTATTGTTTTCTGTTAATAAATTGTCTTTATGCAAGCTAAAAAAAAAAAACCCTAGAAAAGAGAACAGAGTAAAACCAAAAAAAGATTGAAAGCAGGAAAAAATCGTTAATAAGCAGACGTTAGTGACACAAAACTAAAACATCAAGAAAACAAAATCATAAAAAGCTTGTTCTCAAGAAGACTAATAAAGTAGATGACACTGTAGCAAGACTGATCAGGGAAAAAAAAAACACAAATAAAAAGTATAGCCCATAAAGGAGGTGTAACTACAGGAAAGGGAGACATTTTTTTTAAATTCGAAAGAATATTAGGCAAGACATTTGAAAACTAAGATGAAACATGCAGTTTTATAGGAAAATATCAAAGATTTAGATTGGCTTAAGAAGAAATGAAAAACCTGGATAATTTTATAACCATTAAAGAAAAGGGGTCTGTAGAGCTCTTTTCCTGCCCTGAGCCTGGCAGGTTATAAGGTGAGTCCTGCCAAGTGCATAAAATTCATTTGTGTTGCTTAGCACAAGACCAATATACAAAAATAGAGCTTTCCTATATGATCTGATCATTCAACTAGAAAATTTAATTAAAATGAAAGATTTCATTCACAGAGGCAACAAAAGCTGTAAGGCACCCAGAAATCTGCAAACAGAATGCAAGACTTGTATGGGTGAAATTATAACTTGTTATTAAAGGACCTACAGATCTGGTATTCAGGGAGTATATTTATAATGAGGAGGCCTTAACATGGTAAAGGTATCTGTTCTCCGAGTTCAAGCTATGAACTCAATGTAGTCCTGATGCAAATTCCAACAGGACTGTTTTTGGAATTCAGCATATTGATGATGTGGAAGAGTCGATGTCCAAGAATGGCCAAGACAATTCAGGAAGGAGGGATTTGCCTCACCACATGTCAAGAGTTTTTACGAAGCGACAGTGGGGAGCATCATGAGGTACATAGACAAAATACCAGAAGACCAGACCAGAGAACCCGGAAACATGCCCAGGTAGGAAGCTGGTCTTAGGAGGAGGACGGCGTTATACCTCAAAGGGGACAGGATATTTTAAAAAGTGGGTCTGTGAAAAGTGGCCTTCCACTGGGGAAAAATGTAGATCTTCATCCCCATGCATCCACAGAGCAGTTACCACAAACTCCAGTTGGATTAGAACCCTAACTGAAAAATCAAACTTTAAAATGACTTGAAGAAAATGTAGGAGACTCTCTTTATGGCCTTCGGATGGAGAGGAATTTCTTAAATGAGGTTCAGAAAGCAGAAAGCACGAAGGAAACGGTGACACATTTGGCTGCATTGCCCTCTGTCATAAGACAGAAAGGAACTGAGAACATTTCCAGTAGCTCCTGCAGACAGAGGGCTAGTATGTGCAAGGACACGCACGCAAGTGTCACAGTCCGTGTGGGGAAGACGGGGTGTCCGAAACCTGAGACCGCGGAGGAGGCCCCAGAAGATGACGCCTGATCAGCTCGCCCTCTCCCCCCTCAGATGGGAACTGTGTCCACTACAGATGTAATTTAGAGTAAGCGATCCGGAAACCTCGTAAAGTCAGAGGCTGGCATGACCGGCTGCCTGGTGGTCCTAGATTGCAGCGTTTACAGTGAAACTCTGTAGCAAAACACTGGAAACAGCTAAGGTGTGGTCAGGAGGCATGTGGGTGGATGCCTGAAGGGTCACAGTAGGGGACATGAATAAGTGGACATGTGTGTATCACATGGATAAACTTCAAAGATATATTGGATGGGGACAGCAAGTTGAAGAATGATGTGTGTAGTATGATACCTTCCTGTGTGTGTTTAAAACACACATGTTTTATATAAAACACACATATTTTATTTATAGATACATGCATGTCACGTGGGTAGAACTCTATTGACACGGTTCCTCACCAGTTTGTGAGTGGGGTCGTCTGTCAGGAGTGATTGTGGGCAGCGATGCCAGTGGGACAGATTGAGCAGTGTCTATTTTTTTTTTTTGTTTTTTAAATTAATGTTTATTTTTGACAGAGAGAGGGACAGAGTGTGAGCAGGGGAGGGGCAGAGAGAGGGGGAGACACAGAATCCAAAGCAGGCTCTAGGCTCTGAGCTGTCAGCACAGAACCCGACGCGGGGCTCCAACTCACAACCTGTGAGATCATGACCTGAGCTGGAGTCAGACACTCAACCAACTGAGACCCCCAGGTGCCCCCAGCAGTGTCCATTTTTATTGGTGGACACATGAATGCCTGTTACTTGATGCTTTTGTCCTTTTCCAAAAATATAGTAGCTGAGAGACACATGTTTCTTGATGGGGCAACATTGCATTTAGCTACCCTCACCGCTGGACGCACTGTCACATCATCTATAAAATCGTGGCCTCCATGGCTCTGGGAGTGGGGAGTTCTGCCTCTTCGGCCCTGCCTCAGTTCTCCAGCTTATGCTATTGTTCTCTTCCTTGCCTTCGCTCGCCTTTTCCTTCTGCTTGCCACCCCCTTTCTGTTTTTGGAAATGCTAGAGCATATTCATCTTTTGAGGCCTGACCTAGCTCAGCAGCCATGTCTTTCTGGAAGTTTTTCTGGAGGACCGTGGGCCACCTTGACCTACAGAAACCCCATCATCCAGAAACCTGTGCGTGTGCGTGTGTACACAGCCGTGTCTTGACTCTGAGTGTGCGCACACACGTGTGGCCGTGTAGGCATGCCTTGTGGTACTATCCCTCCACAGATCCTAACAGGAGAGGACTGGAATGCAGTGATGTATCATGGGATCGAATCGCAAGGTGGAGTCAGCAAAGGCATGTTCTCCTCTTTTTATTTCATTGTCCTGACGCTGTTTGGAAATTGTATCCTTCTTGCAGTGCATTAGTGCTTGGTCTGGGCCCAGGGAACCTGGGGGGGTGCGGGGTGTGTTGGCCATGAAAAGGAGAGGCGCCTTCTCGTTGAGTGTGAATGATGGAGCTTCTCCTTCTGGGGAGCTGGCTTAAGTCTAGACAGTGAATACTCTCGAGGCAGTCCGAGCTTGGGGCATCTGGAGGCTGTGGGCCAAGGTTGATGGAAGCATGAACTGTGCGTATGGTGTCCAGAGGGCGTTGGTATGGTCAGTGGCAGGCTCGGGAGGGTTGCCGTGGGAAGACGTGGGCTTTGAACGCAGGGCAGTAGTTTTTTTTCTTCCCCCCGGTTTAATTCTGTAATTAAGTTTTGGTACTGGGCTTTTAAAAAACTTTCCCCTGCTGAAAATCTAGTACCTGCAGAGAAATGTAAGGCAAGTTTTCCTGTAGCGGGTGCCAGTCAAGCATGTGTTTTAGGACCTCGTGTGTGTGTGTGTGTGGGGGGGGGGGTGGGTCTGTGGGGTCAAGGAGAGCCCAGCGCAGGTGACAGCTCTGCCTCAGGCAGGTCACCTGGGAGAAGGAGGCTGCTGGGCTCATGATGCAGGCAGGGGGCAGGGCCAGGAGAGGCGAGGTGCGAATGTGGCCCCACTGCTGGGGCAATAAATTCAGGCTGAGCAGGGGCACTCAGGTTCTCCAAGTCTTCTGTGTATCAGAAACCCCAAGGACAGTTAAAGCTCAGGTTCCAGCCCACAAATGTGCATTTTAACACACTCCCCTGGGGGTGCTGGTGTTGGTACTGCGGCCTGGGGACCCCACTTGGAGATCTGCTGTATTAAATATCCTGCAGAGCCTGGAAAAAGATCTGAGCTGGCGACAAACACCTGTGTGTTGTCTCCTCCCAGACTGACCTGCTGGCTCTGCCTTGTCTCCTCACCCGCACACCTGGGCACTTGACCCCGTTTGTCCCTCCTTGCCCCTGGCGTGCTGGCCGTCATGCCAGCCTGTGACCTATGACATTCCAGACCTTATTTCTCTCTGCCTCCATCGGACTGTCTCTCCTGCTGCACACCCAGCAGGATCGTACCACCTGTCAGCCCTGTGTCGTTCACGGCTCAGGTCCTGGACCCCAGGGTGGGGAGCCCCGCCCCCCCGGGAGCCTGAGCACAAGGCCTGGGAAGGAGGATCCAGGGTGCTCAGGAGGGCCCGTGCTTGTTTCAGTGTTTAGCAGACAGGGGGGCCTGGGGGCTGGCTGAGAGGAGAGCTGTAAATGGCAGCCATGGTTAGCAGAGAGGGAAGGAGCCTGAAGTGTTGGCTTCAAATGGTGGGGGGTGAGGGTGGGGGTGGGGAATAACTTCTGTCCAGAAAGAGGTGCCCACAGCCCCCCAAGACTGAGCAGCGGCCTGAAGCCCTTCACAGCTAATTCTGACCCTGTGCGGTCAGGCCTCGTGCTAGCCACTGGGAGTCTTTCCTGCCGCCCCTGTGTGCCCCTCTTGCTGGGCCTCAGGTGCCAGGGCATGACCTTAGTCCCGCTCTTCAGGTGTGGGAAGTCCTCTGAGGGCGTCCATGGCTGTGGTTAGTGTGGGGAAGCGGCCCCTGGCCTCGGTGTCCTGTCCTCTGGTCTCTGCTGGAGCCCTGAGCAGCCTTGCCAACGAGGCAGTGCCCTGGCATATGGGGGGCCTCCCTGCCAGACGGGGGCCTGACCAGCGTCAGTCGTCGCTGTCGGCCTCATACAAAGCCGGCTGCTCCTCAGGCCTCGCACTGGCGGGAATAGCCGCAGCCTGGGCCGAGGGGTGAATCCCCAGGCCTGTGGTGAAGGAGCTCAGGTGTAGGGGACACAGGGCTCTGGCTGGGCTGACTTCGCCCCCAGAGGACACTGGCAGTGTCTGAGATGGTTTGGTCGTCATGACTGGGCTGAGGGGCTGCTGCATCTGGTGCGCACAGGCCAGGGATGCTGTCCAACATCCCACTGCTCTGAGGTGCACAGGGAGGAGCTTGTGGGAAGAGGCAGCTCCAGCCCCAGGAAAATTGAAGTGACTCACGTTAGTGGCCTGATCTGGACAGACTGGAGGAGGGCGGTGCAGAGAGGTAGCTGCCGACCACAGGCCCCCGTCTGGGCCATTTGGACCCCTCCTGACTGTGGGATCCTGGGTGGGGTACTTACCCTCCGTGGCCTTTGCTTGCTCGTTTCTAAAAGGGGATTGTAGTAGTGCCTTGTCATGGTGCTCCTGGAAGGGCTCAGTGAGGTGAGGGGTGGGGGGTGCTAGTGTTGTCTGCCATCAGCATGACTTGGGTGTTGTTTTTGCCACTCTAGCAGGAGGGCACCTTGAAACAGAGGGCCCCAGGACCTCACTTTGAAAAAGGAAGGGAGAAAACAACACTGAGCAGGTGTCCTAAGCCTAGCCTAGGAACTGAAAGCACTGGTCACGGCCGGATATGCATGTTTATGGTCTGTCTTAGGTGGTCTCTGCTCACAGGACCCAAAGGTGATGGGGCCCATGTGAAAGCAGGAGGTGTTGGTTGGGAGGCCTCTCACATTGGCCAGAAATTTGGGGGAGGTGGGGATAGAGGTAGGCAGTCCAAATTAATCCAACACAGCCTCTGAGCTTTGGGGCTGGAGAGTCAGGCCTGAAGAATGGGGTTGGGGAAGGAGTTTGTGTGGCCATTATGGGGAGTTGATACGAGATTGAGGGAAAGAAGGATGGGCAGACCAGGCGGCGTGGCTAGTCTGTGTCTGAGGGCAACAGGGGACAGAGGAACAAGGGGACTTGAGAGGTATATAGTCACAGAGGATCTGGGGAGATGAGGAACCCTGTTCTCCATGGGGCAAGCTGCAGCATGACTGTGGGAGACTTGGGTGGGTGGGTGGGGGGGCAGAAGGGTTCCTTTCCTTAGCTGGAGCCAACCAGACACTCTGCTGAATGTCTTCCTGGCCATCGCCGTGGACAACCTCGCCAACGCTCAGGAGCTGACCAAGGTGCGTGGGTAGGGGCACCACCTGCAGCCCAGGACGGGCAGGGAGGGGCAGGCGGGGCAGTGTGTGTGACTCTGGATGAGTCCAGAGAGCCACGACAAGGGCCAGTCCAGGGTTAAGGACCCATGTAACCACCCTCCACGGGCATCTCCTCAAGGTCCTAGACGGGCAGAGGTTAGGCTGCCACTCAGATGTGTGTGTGTGTGTGTGTGTGTGTGTGTGTGTGTGTGTGCGGGGGGGGGGGGGGTTGGTGCTGAGGAAGCGTGAGAGATGATGTGCCAGGAAGGCAGATGAGCACAAGGGCAGCTTCTGGAGAATCCGAGACCTGGAAAAAATGGCCAGAAAGGCAGGGGGAGTTATGAAGAATGGAAGATGCAGCCCAGAGAGTTCTAAGAAGTGAGGGGCAGGCTGCACCAGGCCCCTGCGCTCGTCCCTGGGAGGCGAGGGGCCCCTGTGGCCAGTCTGGAGTGTGCATGGTTGAGCTCAGGCAGTTAGCGGGCAGCTCTGTCCTCAGATGCCAGGCCTGGCTGGAGCCTGGAGGAGCAGCTGCTGCCCCCTTGTCAGCTTGTTTGTGCCGCAGCGGGACAGCCTCTTCTCCTGGCTGTGCCTAGCGGGTGGCATCTAATACTCTCCTCTTGTCCCTGAGCCTGGTGGGGGGTGTGATTATACATGGCTTCCCCTGTGGTTGCCTTCCCAACGACACAGCCCCCTGCCTGGTCACCTTCACCCTCACAGCCGTGGACAGTGTAGCCCTGGCTCCCAGGAGGAGGGTCCTGCTGCCTCGCTGGGCCACCTGAGGGGAGTGCTCCCCTGCTGCAGAAACCCCACGTGCTTGCCATCTTGGCTGAGCATGTGGCCTGCTTGTGCACCTGTCCATGTACATGTGTGTGTGCTGGAGCTCACACCTGTGCACATTCCTCTGTGTGTCTGACACAGTCCTGCCCTCACCATCTAGCACATCCCGACTGTCAACATCATCTCTGTTCCGGGGTGAGCTTGACTTGGGCTTTCCCTGAGGAGGGCAAGTTCAGGACGTTTCTGCAGTCAGTATGGGTGTGTGCAAATATGCCACAGTGCTTCCGACAGGTGTCAGGTGCCCTGCTACCCTCCTCTGTTCTCTGGGAGGAGTGCTCCAGGGGGAGGCAGGCCTATTCAGTGTGTCTGCCTTAGCTTCTGCTCAGACTTCCTCTTCTCCGGGCCCAGGCCTGGGCCGTGGTGGTGCCTGGGGGTACAGACGCCTACCCTGCTCTGGCTGCTGCCTCCTGAGGACCTGGAAGTCCCACTGGCCTGCTCATTCCTGTTGTCCGCCAGGGCCAACACTGGGCTTTGCCATCTAGGAGTGGCTGGAGAATGACTGTTCCTGGCCCCAGGCTGGGCTTCCGGCGGGCGGTGGGGTCAGGGGGATCCCCTGCATCCACAGAACATATCTTGGTGTCAGGATTTCTGGGACCACATGAAATGGGGGTGCCCAGCAGCGTTGGTGGTCTGGGCACCAGCTGTGTTGGTGCAGGGGTGAGCTTGAGCTTGAAGTTCTCGCCGCCTCTTCGGGTCGTGCTGTGGGTGAGAACACACCAAGGAAGCGATGTCCTCGGGGCCCTGTCTCCATGCAGAGACACCCTGTGAGATGTTGGACCAACTGCCCTTATTCAGGAATCGTCTTTCCCTGGGAGGTGGAGCAGGTGGAGGCCTGTGTTAGGCTGTGGGGGCATTTCCTGGACTGGCTCTCCTTCCTTTACATTCCCACAAATGTATTACAGTATTACATTCTTTTCAAAGTGGAAATAAACTCTATGAAGTCTGTTTGTAGAACACCTGTCCTCTCTGGCCAGAGGGCTGTAAACCAGAATGGAGCCCGCGGCTTGAAGAAGGACCTCGATAGGGGTGTTCTGTGGTAGATGGAGCTTCGCCTCCTCTCTGGGGCCTGAAGCTTGAAGACCTCTTCGCTGTGGTGGGAAATCTGCAGGCAGCTAACTGGGGTTTTAATTTTTGCCATTTTGGGGCCTCTAGGATAAGATTTAGGGATGTTTTGGGCCACAGTGGGAACACTAGCTTCCATGGAAGCCAGGTGGGCCTGGGGTTGGGTTTGGGGGAAATAACAGTGGTCTCAGCAGTGTAAGTGGAGGACGTGGAGGCCTCGGTTTCCCTCCACGGGCTCATGGGCTCAGCCCGGAGCTTTTCATCTAGATCCTAGAAGCCGAGCATGTTGGTTTTGCCCAGTGACGTGGGGTCGGGGCCAGAGGGTCTGCCCAGAAGTCCACTCCCCTTCCCACGGAGGGGGCAGAGGCAGGGCAGGATATCTACACCTGTGTCAGAGAGCCATGGGGGTCCTTCCCACAAACTTGGTCGGGGAGGGGATAGCATCAGGCATTGTAAGTGGCTGCCATGTGTTGGGGGACGCAAGGAGGGACTGCTCACAGCCACGGCTAGGGACGGGTAGACAGATGTGATCCGACGGGTCCTGGTAGGAAAGCTCAAAGGCTGTGAGGTAGCTATGCCTGACCCTCGCCCGGTGACAGTTCCTGTGGGTGATGCTGAGCCAGGACCTAGGCTCAGGGTGCAGAGTCCTGCCCCTTGACCTTGCCCACAGTTGTGGGGCAGAGGCTGGCTTTGTTCAGGCGAGACAGGTGCCCCTGAGGTGTGGGGGCAGCAGGTGGGAGGAAAGGAGGGCTGGGCTTGCGTTTTGGCAGAGCCAAGTCCAAGACACCGTGGGACACGTGTGCAGGCAGCAGCTGGGTCCTTGTGGCTTGAGCTCGTGTATGGCGTCGGGGTGCAGGCGCAGGGCTGGGATCACCAGCTGTGAGCACCCTGGGACTGGCCCACGGCAAGAGGGTGCTGAGGCAGGAATCCTGTGGAACACGGCCCGGAGCAGCAGGTACAGGCCGCCAGAGGGCTCGCGTGGGATTGGTGCTCGCTGCTGGAGCCTGGGTGGATTGTGCTCACGCAGGGGCTGCTGCCTGGCCCACCGGTTCAGAGGGCAGCAAGGACTCCTAGACCGTGGAAGGAAGAGCTCCAAGGCCAGCTGCACACCTCTGTCTGTTCAAACAGGATGAAGAGGAGATGGAAGAAGCAGCCAATCAGAAGCTTGCTCTGCAAAAGGCCAAAGAAGTGGCTGAAGTGAGCCCCATGTCTGCCGCAAACATCTCTATTGCTGCTGCGTAAGGCTCTTGGGGGTGGACTGCAGGGTGGTGGGGGCTGCTGCAGAGTCTCTTGGCTGGGCCCCCAGCAGGGCACTCCTTCCGGGGGCTTCCTTGGAGCACCTTGTGTTGGCTGGAGCTTTTTGGGACACAGCCTCCCCCAGGAGCTGTGATGAGAGGGAACGGCTCCCCTCCTGCAGGAATCTGTGAGCAGAGGGTTCATCAGGAAGAGCCTCCATGGCTTCTCCCAGTTTGAGTTGGAGCAAGGTGTGACGATGCATGGTCCTCCCATCATGGGTGGGATCGGCTCTGATTAGCCCCTTGAGAGTCTTGCTTGGGTGGCTCCAGAGCTCCTAGCTGGGGCAAAGACTGTGAGTCAGGGGTAAGGTATTGATATATCTATTTTATAATTTTCTTAAAGTTTGTTCATTTAGAGAGAGAGAGAGAGAGAGAGAGAGAGAGAGAGAGAGAGAGCAGGGAGGGAGAGAGAATCCCAACCAGGCTCCGTGAACTCATGAACCGTGAGATCACGACCTGAGCTGAAACTGAGTCAGATGTTTAACCAACTGAGCCACCCAGTCGCCCCTCCATACGTCTGTTTTCTGCACAGCTTTTTAGGAATGTATTTTGTGAACCGAAAGATTCTAGGTGGTATTTCAGCAGCCCAAGAGACTTAATGCAGTTTCCTAAATTGTCTTTGAGGTTTCTGTGTTGGGACAGAGGTCAAGGGGAAGCCTTGCTGATGAGAAAAGGTGAAGGCGGGGTTGAAGCTTCCTTGGGGAGGCTGGTCATCCCGAGGTTCAGCTGAGCTTGAAGGAACGTTGCAGAACCACATCTGGAGGTCTTAGGGCCTTCAGAGTTGGGACAGCCTAGGGCCAAAGGCTGCAGTGTGCTGAGGGAGGTCACCGCCGGGGGCAGAGAAGGATGGGAAGGGGGAAGGAAGGTCTGGCCTGCTGTCAGCGTGGCCATGAGAGAGCACAGAGAAGCTCTGTCTTTGTGGGGAGCTCGCTCTCTGAGCCAGGCTGAATCTGTCTGGAGCTGCTGGCTTGTCTTCAGTGCCACCCTACCCCACCCTACCAAACACCTCCCATTTCCCATGTGGACCCCCCTGGTGGGCACCAGGAACAGCCACAGGTACATCTGTGGTGACACATGCATCTGTGCTGCTGAGTGTATGTGCCGGCATGTGGATGTGTTTGCTGGGAGTGTGGGTGTGCAGGTGTGCGGGAACGCGTGTGTCTGCTTGTGCGTGAGTGTGTATCATAGCAGCCCCGTTCTTGTTCAGCAGTCCCAAGAGTGACGACCTGTTTTCTAGGAAGGCCTTTGCAGAGGACCTGCCCCTACGCCAAGCAGGAAGCACTGGCCTCTGGGGGAGAAGAAGCCAGAGGAGATCACAGGCCCCTGGGGGGCCCAGGCAGGGGTGCAGGGGGCCTGCGGGGAGCCAGGCAAGACACAGCAGTCATTTCTCAGACAGCTGCTGGGGTGCTCAGGGCTTAGTTGCCTCTGTTTTGTTGTTTGGCTGGTTCAGTGACTTGGTCGGCTTGGTCCTGGGCTTGCTTTGAGGAGGTTGTGGTGACCTGGCAGACGGCCCCTTCTCCTGAGCTTTGTAAACTACTGGTGGTCTGCCTTAGCAAGGGCGGCAGATGAGCCTTTGACTTCTTCGTGGGCCTTGTGGGTTTCAGTTCAGCGTTTGCCCTCTCTGCTCGCTCTGGAGGTGAGTGCGCTGTCCCGTGGGCCTGATGCCTGTCAGAGCCGCCTCTTCCCTGGGGGCGTGTGGCAGGGCACCGTTCCCATCAGGGCCGAGATCTCAGGGAGGCAAGTGCCGGGGCCCTCAGCACCACCACACAGAGCATGTCAGGCCACCAAGAAAGGTCTGGATGCTCTTCCTCTGCCCCTGTCCTCATCTGGGGATGCTGCTATGTAAGAACAAGGCTGCAGGCTGGTAACCCCGGGCCGGGGTACAACAGCGGCTGCTGGCCCCATCTCCACTGTGGTGCTGCTTTTCTCCTGGGCGGGGTTCCTGGGGCTGCACAGGTATTCTGCCTCACGGCAGGTCCTGAGCTCCGTGTCACCTGGTCAGCCAGGCACGTGTGTCCCCCTGCTTGGGCTGTAGGTCCCGCGGGTTCTCCTGGGATGTGGCTTTGGGTTGCTGTCCTCTGCAGCGTGTCCTGGTCTGCTGTTGCCGGACACGGCGGTCGGTCTGACGTGATCACTGAAGATCCCACACACTGGGCGGGGTCTGAACTCCCGGGTGTGTGAATGTCTGCCCTCCTCTTTGTGTGGAGACCACTGAGCCCTGGAAGCTGTGGCTCAGAGCCCCGGTGTCTGTCTGTCCTCTGTCCGCTGGCCCCCCTCCCAACTGTCTCTGTTCTCCTGGTGAGTTGTGTTGGGTAGACGGGCAATGCCTGCTTCTTCCCCACTGCTGGGGTGGGGTTAGAGTGAAGCGCCCGAGTGACGCTCGCCGTGACACTCCCTGCAGCCATGCCGTGTGGTCTGTGCAGGGGGAGGACTGGTCCAGATGTTCTCTGTGACGCCTCGATGCTGGGTGGCCCTTCATGTCCTTGGTGTTTGAGAGGCTCTCCTGGGCCTTGTGCAGCCTCACACAGAGCCTGAGGGGAGAGGGTTCCACGCCTCCTCAGAGGGGCGTCCCTGTCCCTTGGAGTTGGGCTGCAGCCCCAGGTGACAGCCACTTCAGGCCCCTGGGAGGGAAGGGACGGTAAGGGTGACATGGCCCTCCTGGTTCTCTGTACTTTGTCACCCTTCTCCTCACCTGGACTTCTGAATGCTGGTATACACACTCACTCACACAGTTCACTTACCTCATCGGAGTCACAGCCCCCCGACGCTCACTGTCATGCCTGTTCGTGCTCATACGTGTTCATACTCACCTGGTTGGTCACTCACACGTGTTCACACTCACATACGCACACATGCTCACTGATAACCCCACACTCATTCACACACTCTCGTATACTCACACACCATCCACGCACTCACGTTCAGTCATACACTAATTTGCACACTCACACACACACGTTTGCACCCAGGACCTGCAGGCGAGTGAGTTGCTCTGGGCTCCTCACAAATGTGTGTAGACTCGGCCTTGAGAAGGCGTTGCTGGGAAGCCACCTGGGGAACTGCCTTAAAGGGGAATGATTGTGGAGATCTTTGGTTTCTCTCTGTTGGTTTTGGAAAAGCTTCCAGAAAGTGCCTGGGAAATGGCTGCAGGTATACCCAAAGGAAGTGGGTTGGTCATGTAGCCTGTTAGCCCCTGGGAAGGGTCGCGGTGAGTTGGAGGCATGTGGTTTAGAGCCTGGGGAGCCGATGGGGTCAGGTGGGCTGGGCCAGAGCCAGGTGGTCAGGCAGCAGGGCCCAGGTGAAGCAGCAAAGGGCAGGTGTCCCGTGCTGGCTGGCTTTGCTCCCATCTTGAAGGCAAGGCGAATGCCTAGGTCATCCCACCACAGCCCCGTGGGCGTGGGACACCAAGAGGCAGGGGAGGGCCCTCTGGAACTTCGGACAAGGGGTGCCGGCTCTCTCCAAGCCGGCTGCCCTTCTAGGGGCCTAGTGTGCTGGGCCGTAGCGGATGGGCAGCAGGACCCCGGCTTCTCTTCTTCCAGCCGTGGTGGGTGTGCTGTGTTCTTTTTTAGCGCTGCTTTTCTGCCGGATGCTCTTTCTTTCTCAACTTCTCTTTTCCCCCGAGGTCTCGGCCGGTGCCCATTCTGATGGAAGCGTCCCTGGCCTCCTGCCCAGATTTACACTGCAGCCTGCGCCCTGACCTGACGTGGCTTAAACATGTTCTTGTCCTTTAGAGCCCTCTCTGGTTTTCTCACTTTTGTTTGTTTTGTCTTTTGCATGTGCAGTTTTGTAAAGCACACGCGAGGTGCTGCATCTCACAGCTCATCTGTCTCCAGCATAAACTCACCGTGAGTCGCTCTGCTACGATCCCCGTCTGTGGCTTCGTGACAGCTACGTGCGAACACCTCCCTCCACCCCTAACTGCTTTTCCACCTCAAATCACTTGCTTCAGGGGCAGCTCCGGGAAAGCCTTCTGCAGCTGGCAGGGGACAGTGGGCACGCTTCCCGACGTCCCTGAGTCCTGTTCACGGGCATCAGCCTCTCTGAGCTCGGCCCCTCTCCTCTCCCTCCTGGTCGTCTTGTCTGCTGTCTGTCCATGTGCTGTCTCTCTGGTGTCTTCAGCACCTTCGCTTCTCCTGAGGTGACCACCGCTGGGCACCAGTGGGTGCTGTCTCCTTACGGTTCCCGTGACGGAGAGCGTTCATTAGGACTCACAGAGGACATTCACGGGGTCCTCCTTCCCCACTCCTTTCTCACTTGGGAGGGGGTGTATCTATGACCCTTAGGAAGTTGTGCCAGCACGATCAGAGTTGCTGTCTCATGTTAGATCAGCCAGAGCCTGAGATAGAGCCATAGAAACCTCAGTGTGGCCCTCCTGGAGGTGACGCCAGTGTGGCGGGGGAAGTTGTCCTGGGAGGCTTGCCCCCAGGGGCTTCCTCCCAAGGGTCAGACCAACCCCTGCAGGTGAGAAGTCCCCGGAGTGCCTGGGTGTAGTCAGTAGGTAGCCGGGTGCCTGCTTTGTGTTCTGGTGCTGTGGGAGCCCTTGCCGTCACTGAGACACCGGCCCCCTACTCAGCCAGCACGGAGCCGGGTTCAGCTTGCCCGCAAGCACTTGGAGCTGCTGGCTGTTGGGGCCTGATGTCTCACAGGGTAAGAAAGCTGGATCCTGGATGAGTGCTTCACAGGGTGGAGTAAAATGTGCACATAGGTATTGATGGTGTCACGGTCGGGGCTGCTTCACGTTATCAGCGGCTGTGGGTAACTGGCTCTCTCAGCCCAGAGACTTCAAAGCAGGGCCATACCAGTGAGGCTTCTTTTTGGGTCCTACAGGCATCTGCAGTGCCTGGGTCAGGTGTGGCCGAATAGGGCTATACCAGCAAGCTGGGGTCGAGACATCACGGGAGCAGCTCCCCCATGTGACTCCTCAAAGAGCCTTTTTAGACAAGAGCTTTGCCTGGATCATTGTCACCTGTGTGTCAGACGGTTGGCCTGGCTCTCGCTCTCGTGTTCTTGCCACTTGTGAAGTCGGTGGAGAGGTGCAGAGAGACCAGTGGTGTCCAGACTGAGCAAGGACAGGGCAGCAGCCAGGTGGGTGCAGGCTGACTCAGACACCAACAGGGAGGAGAGGCCTGGCACGCGGACTCAGAGACACATCCAGAGAGGAAGTCAGCAGCATCACCGGTAGGTGGTTGCAGACAGTTTCAGGCGGCACTAGGGCCCAGAGAGGCAGAGAGACCCAGCAGGAGCAGGGCCCCAGAGGGGCCACGTGACACAAGTGTTCAGTGTCTTGCTCCCCTGGGAAGTTATGAGAGGAGAGGAGTCTGCCAGCCCCGTGGCACCCTCCAGTCTCGCGGGTTAGCTGGTTGCTGGCAGAGGAGGAGTTGCAGCCCAGGGTGGTCCTGAGGGCACAGCCATGTCATCACAAGCTCATCCTCACCGGAGCTCCCGGCCACTCCGAGTCGGAACGTTGTTCCCACTGTCTCTACTGCCTGTCTGTTCTGACAGAACTCACCTCCCCGCCCCTCACCGTCTTGGGCTGTGTCTAAGTGTGTCTAACACTAGCCCTGCTGCTGCTGTGCTGTCAGCCCTAGTGGGCTCTTATGTCTGAGGAGTGACCCTCAAGGCTGTCATCCCTTTCACGTGGTTCAGCATTGTTCAGAGTTGGGTCCTTTGTTTCGGTGCCAGCCTGGGGTGGGGTAGGTCCCCTGTGGCTTTAGTCTGAAGCCAGAGAAACAGAGGGTGGTCGTGTTGCAAGGCGTCCCCAGGAGCAGGGCTGCATGGCTTCGGTGTGTCAGAGGAGGCAGCTCGGGGCCCGGGGTGGCAGTTGAAGCTGTGGGGTAGCAGATGGCCAGAGAGGCTAACAGTTGCCCACCCTGTGTTGCCCTGGCCCGTCTGCCACATGGGCTCCCGGGTGAGGCACAGACAGTGTACTCTTTTGCCCTCACACTTTTGAGGCACTGCCCTGGAAACGGCTCCCCACACTGGAGCCCGGACCTCACTTCAAAGGGACAGGGTTAAGCATCGTATGCTTTGTGCAGGCCAGCTGCAGGGACTGGGCTTCCCCCACCCGGCCACCTCTGTCTTTGCAGGTCAGCATGGTGCTCAGTGGCCCAGGGCCCTGGAGCTGGTGGCAGGGTTGGCCTGGGGCCCCTCAGGCTGTCACTCTAGGCTGTGGTGTCAGTACAGTTGGGGTCTGGCCAAGGCCTCATATATTTAGATACCTTTTCTTCTGGGTTGCCTTTGCATGCATCTGATCCTGGCTCCGTCAACGGCTCACCGTGGGGCCCTCTGTGAGTCGCAGCCTCTAGGCTCAGTGTCTTCATCTGTGAAATGGGGACAAGAGCAGCACCTAATTCCTAAAGGTGGTTTTGGGGGTCGGATGAGGTGGGCATTGCAGCCGGTAGCACAGTGTGGCCCTTGAACAATACAGGTGCCACAGCCGGCATTGTTCTTACGCTGCCACCACCACCACCGTGGTGGGTCCAGAAACCTCCAGAGGCTGAAGGAGGAGAGTCTGGCCTCGGCAGAGGTTTCTGCTTGGCTGAGGTGGGACTGGAGTCGCCTGCATTGGAACCCTTATTCAGCAAAGACCCCAGAATGCAAAGGGCTTCCCATGTATCCTGGGCTGTGGAGCCCCACATGTAACCATGTGGGTGAGGCTGGAGGGTGGTCGAGGCCTTTGGTAGCCTGTGCAGTGGGGGCTGAGTCTGGAGCACAGGCCATTCCTGGTGCTGGAGGGCTCCTCTCTGTGCCGGTGGATGAAGGGGGCTCCCTGTGGAGCCAGGAGAAAGGAGGGCATTGAGGACCATGGGAGGAAGCATCTCCAGCCCTCGACCTGAGTGCTGGGCTCCTGGGAGCAAATGGCCGCTGAGCCCAGTGGCAGCTGCCCAGATGGGGCTGACCACCTTAGGGAGCAGTCACAGCTTTACTCTTCGCTCCTGTTAGGGCCAGCTGCCCCTGGGCAGCTCTGCTGTATGCTTCAGCGAGGCCCGTGCCCCAGGGCTGCTGCAGGTGGCTCCCTGCCTCCTGCCTCTTCCTCAGTCCTGCCCCATTTGGACGCTGCCCCCCACCTCTCCCCATTTTGGTCTTCCTGGCCAGCAGCCCACCTGCCCTGGAAGCCTGTCTGCCACCTCATGCTGGTTCTTATCATTCCCACTGCCCTGCATCCCGTGGCCAAGGGCCCCTGTGCACCTGCTCAAGGGTGGCTTTGAGCCCCCACCTGGGACACCCACCCCCCGCCGTCAGTCTTTGGGCTCACGATGGGGCGAGGCCAGCGCTGAATTCTTGTTACCCTGGGTATCCCCCACCTGCTCTGCACCGACTGCCAGGGGTCTTGAGGGCTCCTGCCACTCCTCCTCCCTGCGTCCACTCTGCCATCCCTCCATCGCTGCGACCATCTGTGGCTTCCCCTGCGAGGCAGAGAGGTGGGGGGGGGGGGGGGGGCGGACGCTCACTGCCGGTCTCCCCACAGCAGGCCGCAGAACTCGGCCAAAGCACGCTCGGTCTGGGAGCAGAGGGCCAGCCAGCTGCGGCTGCAGAACCTGCGGGCCAGCTGCGAGGCGCTGTACAGCGAGATGGACCCCGAGGAGCGGCTGCGCTACGCCACCACGCGCCACCTGCGGCCGGACATGAAGACGCACCTGGACCGGCCGCTCGTGGTGGAGCTGGGCCGCGACGGGCCGCGGGGCCCCCCGGGGGGCAAGGCCCGGCCCGAGGGCGCAGAGGCCGGCGAGGGCACGGACCCACCCCGCAGGCACCACCGGCACCGCGACAAGGCCCCGGCAGCGGCCCCGGCGGCGGCGGCGGCGGCGGCGGAGCAGGACAGGGCAGACGCCCCGAAGGCCGAGGGCGGGGAGTCCGGGGCCCGGGAGGAGCGGGCGCGGCCGCACCGCAGCCGCAGCAAGGAGGCCCGGAGCGAGCGCGGCCGCGGCCCGGGCCCCGAGGGCGGCCGGCGCCACCACCGGCGCGGCTCCCCGGAGGAGGCGGCCGAGCGGGAGCCCCGGCGCCACCGCGCCCACCGGCACGCACCCGACCAGGGCAAGGAGGGCGCAGCGCCCGGGACCAAGGGAGAGCGGCGAGCGCGCCACCGCGGCGGCCCCCGGGCCGGCCCCCGGGAGGCCGGCAGCGGCGAGGAGCCGGCGCGGCGGCACCGGGCCCGGCACAAGGCGCTGCCCGCGCACGAGGACGCGGAGAAGGAGGGCGAGGTCGAGGACAGGGACAAGGAGAAGGAGCTCCGGAACCATCAGCCCAAGTGAGGGAGTGCGCGTGGCGGAGGCGGGGCCCTGTCGAGGGGCGAGGGGCTGGGGGTGCCGGTGGCGCAGGGTTCGGGGGTGCGGGGCTGTCCCTGTTCAGGTTGGCCGTCCCGCCTTCCGTCTCAGCCTCTCTCTCTGCGGTGGGGACAACCCTGCCCTGTTGGGGCGACGTGTAAAATCCTTAAACGTGGGGATCAGGTTTGCTTGGTGAGTGTCCGTCGTTATTCTAAGGCTCGCAGGAGAGAGAGGGTGTAGGACGAAATCGTTGGGACTGGTTTGGGACACGTTGGCTTGGGAAGATTGGAGAGAGCCTGAGGGAGGCCCGAGGAGGCCACTGGGGGCTAAATGGTAGGAAGGAATAGGGCCAGGCTGGGTGGCCATGACAGAAAGGGCCTCCCAGCTCTCCACACCAGCTGGCTCGCCTGCTCCCTGGCAGGGACAGGCCATGACTCTGAGTCTGTGAGAAAGCTGGGGTGACAGGGGGCCCCAGGCTGAGGCCAGCACTCTTGGGCGCCTGCCCGGCAGCTGGAAGCCCCTGCTCAGGTCTAGGGTCTGTCTTTGTGTGCAGAGTTCTGTGTGGGGCCTTTGGTCTGGAGGGGCCGCAGGTGGAGTAGCTTAGAGAAACACCCTCTTCTGGGCTTCTTCATTCTGCACATAGTTCCCTTTTGTATACATAGTGTGCTGCCAGCCATGCCTGGTCGTGTGCCAGGGACAGACAGGTTGAGTCGGCCCCATTTTTACTTTTCAGACCTGAAAACACAGAAAGGTACAAAGTGATGAAAACCATATGAAATGTCAGAGTGGCAGAGGAAGTGGTCAGGGGTTTATCTGATTTGCATCGGGGCATAAGGAGCTGGATTTTGCAGACTGACTAGGAGTTTAGGGCTGCATCAGAGTCTGATGTGCATTCTTGGTTGCAGGGAGCCACGCTGTGACCTGGAGGCCAGTGAGATGATGGGTGTGGGCCCTGTACATGCACTGCCCAGCACCTGCCTACAGAAGGTGGAGGAACAGCCAGAAGATGCAGACAATCAGCGGAATGTCACACGGATGGGCAGTCAACCCTCGGACCTGAGTGCCACTGTGCATATCCCGGTGACGCTGACCGGCCCTCCTGGGGAGACCACGGTTGTTCCCAGTGAGTATCTCCCCGTATCAGCGGGGCAGGGCCCACCTTATGCAGGCGCAGTTTGCTCTCCCCTGTCCCCCTCTCTCCATGGCAGCCGCTTGGGGACAGAGCATGCCTGTGTGAGCCTGTCTACACCAGCTCGAGACAAAGTCCTTTGTGGTCAGCATCTGTGCCTTGATGTCTCTTTGTTTCCAGTGCCCCAGAGGAGCACTGTTGCTATCACATGCCACTTAAACTCTATTCTCCTCCCTTCCAAAAATATTTGCAAGTTACCAGCTCAGCGCCAGGCATGGTGTTAGAGTGCTGGGGATAGCGGGGGGGAGTGGAACTGTGGGGCTTACGGTCTCATCAGGAGAGCAGACCTCAGGATGGTCACAGCTCTTCATAGTTGTGTGAAAGCTGCTAAGGACCATGTCCCCAGACTTGATGGGGGCTGAGAACTAGTGGGTGAGAAGGAGGAAGTTGTCGGGGTGCTGGTATTCCTACCGACTTACTTTGCCCTATGATCCCTGCACTAAGATCCCCATAGGCCTTTGCCTCAGCCCCTTTTTTCTTTCCCCCACTCACTCACTCACTTACTCACACGTGAGTGTGAGCCTGATTGGGCAGCCACTCCATGCCTGACTGCCTGACCGTGAGAGCAGGAACTGAGGGTACAGGGTGGACAAGATACTGCTCCTGTTTTCAGGCCACTCCACCTTGTAGGGACAAGACGGACAAATACCGTCCCCTCATACTGTGTGGAAGGTGCATAGACCTCTCGTGAGCGCCGAGGACAGAGAAGGCGTTCCACGGGGAGGGGAAGATACCACAGAAGCAGAGCTGACGTGCAAGGCCAAATGAAGATTTAGGTCTCGAGTAGACCAGTTGCCACCACCTGGTGTGGCCTTGTGTTTGCAGATGTGTCCACAAACATAGACACGTGTCTGTGCCTGTTACCTCTTGTCAGGTGCTCTCACCTGGGGCCTGTGAACCAGTGCACAGTGCTAGGTGTGGCAATGGGAGATGGCCAGCTCCAGCTGCTTAAGCTCTCCTCCTTTTTGCTTCCTTGGGAGAATGCTTTCCCTGGCCTATCCCTGGTTTCCCTTCCCATGGGTAGTAGTGGGTCTGTCTTACCAGACTCCTGGAAAGCAACCCCCCTGGTCTGAGTCTCTCTGGATAAACTTGAGGATCGGCCCAGGCTTCCCACCTGACTTTTGTCAAGCCCCTCTTCCCCACCTCCTGGCAACCCCTGATCTTTTTTACTGTCTCTGTAGTTTTGCCTTTTCCAGAATGTCATCGCGTTGGAATCATACAGTGTATAGCCTTTTCAGATTGGCTTCTTTCACTTACCAATATGCATTTCAGGTTCCTGCCATGTCTTTTCATGGCTCAATAGCGCATTTCTTTTTAGCACTGAATAGTATTCCATTGTCTGGGTATACTGCAGTTTATTTATCCACGCACCTATTGAAGGACATCTTGGTTGCTTCCAAATTTTGGCCATTATGAATAAAGCTGCTATAAACGTGTGCAAGATTTTGTGTGAACTGGTTTTCAACTTCTTTGGGTAAATACCAAGGGGAGTAATGGCTGTATCATATGGTAAGACTATGCTTCATTTTGTAAGAAACCGCTGAACTGCTTATACCATTTTGCATTTCCACTAGTAACGTACGAGGGTCCTGTCGTTCCACACCCTTGTCAGCAGTTGGTATTGTCAGTGTTCCAGATTTTGGCCAGTCTAGTAAGTATGTCGTAGCATCAAATTGTTTAAGTTTGCGTTTTCCTAATGATGTGTGATGTGGAACATTGTTTTCATATACTTACTTGCTATCTGCCTTTTCCTCTTCAGTGAGGTGTCTCTTAAGATCCTTGGCCCATTTTTTAATCTGGTTGTTTTCTTATTTTCAAATTTTAGGTGTTCTTTGCATATCCCGGATAACACTCTTTTATCAGATGTGTTTTTTTACAAATATTTTTTCCCATCCGTGGCTCATCTTGTTCTCTTGACGTTATCTTTCACAGAGCAGAATTTATTAATTCTAGCTGATACGTTATTTTTCTCATGGATCATATATTTGGCGTTGCATCTAAAAAGGATCATCAGAAACAGAGTCGTCTAGGTTTTCTCCTGTGTTATCCCCTACGAGTTTTATGCATTTCACATTTAGGCCCGTGAGCCGTTTTGACTTAACTTGTGCGAAAGGTATTATGTCTATCTATATTCATTTTTGCATGTGGACATCCAGCACCATTTGTTCGAAGAGGTGATCTTTGCCCCACTGATTACCTTTGCTTCTTTGTCAAAGATCAGTTGATTCTATTTCTGGGGTCTATTTCTGAGCTCTGTATTCTGTTCTTTTGCCCTGTTTGTCTATTTTTTACCAATACAGCACTGTCTTGATCACTGTAATATTATGGTGAGTCTTGAAGTTGGGTAGTGTCAGACCTCTAACTTTGTTCTTCTCCTTCTGTATTGAAGTGTTGGCTATTGTGGGTCTCTTGCTTCTCCATGTAAACTTTGGAATCAGTTTGTTGATATCCATAAGATAACTTGATGAGATTTTGCTTGGGATTGCATTGAATCTATAGGTCAGGTTGTTAAGAACTGACACCTTGACAATATTGAATCTTCCTATCCATGAACATGGAACATTTCTATCCTTATGTAGTTCTTTGGTTTTATTCATCAGAGTTTCAGTTTTCTACATATAGATATTGTAGATACTTTGTTAGATTTATACTTAAGAATTTCATTTTGGGGGGAGCTAATATGAATTAATTATTCTCAAGTTAGTTAACAGGCAGTGTAGTCTTGGCTTCTGGAGTAGAACCCGGTGATTCATCACTTATAAATGACACCCAGTGATCATCCTGATGAGTGTCCTCCTTAAATGTCCACCAGCCATTTACTCCACCTGCCAACCTCCCAACCCCCATCAGCCCTCAGTTTGTTCTCTGCATTTAAGAGTGTCTTACGATTTGTCTCCTTCTCTGTTTCTTATTTTTGCTTCCCTTTCCCTATGTGCATCTAAGTTTCTCAAATTCCACATATGAGTGAAATGTGATATCTGTCTTTCTCTGACTGACTTATTTTGCTTAGCGTAAGACTCTCCAGTTCCATCCATGTTGTTGCAAATGGCAAGATTTCATTCTTTTTCATCACTGAGTAGTATTCCATTGTATATGTATACCACATCTTTTTAATCCATCAGTTGATGGACATTTGGGCACTTTTCATAATTTGGCTATTGTTGATAATGCTGCTAGAAATATTGGGGTGTACGTGCCCCTTCAAATCAGCATTTTGTATCCTTTGGAAATACCCCTACTAGTGCAATTGCTGGGTCGTAGGGTAGTTCTATTAATGATATTGTGCTTTAAATTTCAAATCCTGCTCATTCATTGTTGGTAAATAGGAAAGCAATTGACCTTTGTGTATTAACCTTGTATCCTGCAACTTTAAATCACTTGAAGTTCCAGAAGTTTGTTGTTGTTGTTGTTGTTGATTCTTTTGGTTTTCCATATATATTATCATGTCATCTGTGAACAAAGACAGTTTCATGTCTTCCTTCCCAATCTATATACGTTTTGTTTCCTTGCCTTGCCTTAGTGCATTAGTAGGACTTCCAGCACAATGTTGAAAAGGAGTGGTGAGAGGTGACATCATTGCCTTGTACCTCATCTCAGTGGGAAAACTTCAAGTCTCTCATCATTAAGTATGAGGTGAGCTGTAGGTTTTTTGTGGAGAGTATTTATCAAGTTGAGGAAATTCCCCTCTATTCCTAGTTCACTGGGAGATTTTATAATGAGTAGGTGTTGGATTTTGTCAGATGCTTTTTCTGCATCTATTGATATGATCAAGTGACTTTTCCTTTTTATTTTTTATTATTATTTTTTTTTATTTATTTTTGGGACAGAGAGAGACAGAGCATGAACGGGGGAGGGGCAGAGAGAGAGGGAGACACAGAATCAGAAGCAGGCTCCAGGCTCCGAGCCATCAGCCCAGAGCCTGACGCGGGGCTCGAACTCACGGACCGCGAGATCGTGACCTGGCTGAAGTCGGACGCTTAACCGACTGCGCCACCCAGGCGCCCCGACTTTTCCTTTTTAATCTGTTGATGGGATGAATTACATTCAATGATTTTCAAGTGTTGGACCAGCCTTGAATACCTGACAAAGCTCTCCCATTTGGTTATGGTATATGATTATTTTTATACTTTTGGGGGGATTTGACTTGCTAATATTTTGTTGAGGATTTTTGCATCTATGTTCATGAGAGATATTGGTCTAACCAGTTTTCTTGTAATGCCTTGTCTGGTTTTGTTACTAGGGGAATGCTGACCTCATAAAATGAGTTAGGAAGTACTCCCTTTGCTTCTAACCTTTGAGAGAGATTGTTGATGATTGGTATAATTTCTTCCTTAATTGTTTGGTAGAATTCATCAGTGAACCCATCTGGGCCTGGTGCTTTCTGTGTTTTGGAAGGTAGTTAATTTATGAATCAATCTCTTTAATAGAAGCCTATTTATTTTTATTTTCATTTATTTATTTAAAAAAAATTTTTTTTTGAGAGAGAGAGACAGAGAGACAGAGTGCAAGACGGGGAGGGCCAGAGAGAGAGGGAGACAAAGAAGCTGAAGCAGGCTCCAGGCTCTGAGCTGTCAGCACAGAGCCCAATGTGGGGCTCGAACTCAGGAGCCATGAACTGAGCCGAAGTCAGACACTTACCCGACTGAGCCACCCAGGAGCCCCAGAAGCCTGTTTAGATTGTGTATTTCTTCTTGTGTGAGTTTCAGGGAGATTTGTCCTTCCAAGGAATTGGTCCATTACATGCAGGTTATCAAATTTGTGGGCATAAGAGTTGTTCATAGTAGTCTTTTATAATCCTTTTCATGTCCATGAGCAGTCGTGATGTCCCTTCTTTCATTTCTTATATTAGTAATTTGTGTTTTCCCTCTTTTTTCCTAGTCTAAATAGAGGCTTATCAATTTTAATGATCTTTTCAAAGAAACAGTTGCATTGGTTTTGTTGATATTCTTTATTAATTTTCTCTTTTTAGTTTCATTGATTTCTGCTCTAATTCTTATTATTTCTTTTCTTCTGCTTACTTTTAGCATGCTTTTTCTTTTTGTTTCCTAAGGTGGAAGCTTAGATTATTGATTTTAAATCTTCCTTTTCTAATATATGCATTCAGTGTTATAAATTTCCTTGTAAGCATTGCTGCTGCATTCAACAAACTGGTAAGTTGTGTTTTCATTTTCATTTAGTTAAAAAAAAAAAAAAATATATATATATATATATATATATGTTTATATTTGATGTTTATTTATTTTTGAGGGGAAGGGGCAGAAGAGAGGGAAACAGAGGATCCAAAGCAGGCTCCGTGCTGACAGCAGACAGCCCCATGTGGGGCTCGAACTCACGAACTGCGAGATCATGACCTGAGCTGAAGTCCAATGCTTAACTGACTGAGCCAACCATGTGCCCCTAGTTAAAAATATTTGTAAATGTCTTTTGAGATTTCTTCTTTGACCCATGTATTAGTTAGAAGTGTCTTGTTTAATTTCTATGTCTTTGGGGGACTTCCAGTTATCCTTCTGTTATGGCTTCTAGTTTAATTCCATTGTGATGTGAGAACAGACATTGTTGCCCACTTTTTAATTGGGTTGCAAATATTTTCCCCCAGTTTGTGGCTTGTCTTTTTCTTAATGTCTAGTATTTATGATTGTTAATGGTGCAAGGGTTAGTTTGGGTTCTGTCTTGGCCTCTGCTGGGTGTGGAAATCTGGGCTATTGCTTTTTAAATGTCAGTTTTGTATCCTCCTACTTTTCTGAACCCTCAAATTGCATATTACTTTTAGCACTGACTCTGGTTTCTTTCTAAGTATATTGTCAAAACTTCTACAAATACAGCTTTAACTATTCCTTTCCAATCTTAGACCTCTCATTGTTTGTTTTGCATTGGCTAAATACACTATCAGGTAACAGTGGACTTAGTGGGTACCCTTACCTTGTTTCTGCCTGTATTTGGGTTTGAGGTGTGTGTGTGTGTGTGTGTGTGTGTGTGTGTGTGTGTGTGTGTGTGTAAAATCAAGGTACAGTACTCATAAATTCCTATTTCAGTAAGTATTTGTCTGGAATAGATGTTGAATTTTGTTGAATGCCTTTTTAGCATGCTAGACATCATACATTTTCCCTCTTAAATATGGAGATTTATAGTAATGAACTTTTTACCATTGAACTGTCTTTGTGATCTTACAATAAACCCCGCTTAGTTAACATTTTTAAAAAAGATTTTTATTTTTTAAGTAATCTCTACACCCAATGTGGGGCTTGAACTCACAACCCCAAGATCAAGAGTTACATGCTTTACTGACTGAGCCAACCAGGTACCCCAGTTAACATATTTTTAAATGTGATGTTACATTCTGTTAATATTTTATGTAGGATTTTTGGATTGATACTTTTTACTGACACCAGTTCTTTTAGGGTTCCCAGACCCAAGTCCAGCATGAAGAGGGTCCCCAGGTACCAAGCAATTCTCAGACATCAGGAGGGTGTCCAAGAGTTTGTCTCAATTCTGATACTACCTACCAGTAGATACCATCAGATTCCACAGGTTAAGGGCTCAGCCTGCAAGACTGAGATCTACAAGCCCTCATTTCAGACACCAGTCAGAAGCCTCAGGCCGTCGCCTGTGCTTCTGACCTGCCAACTGCGATTGGAGGTTTCAATGACCTTTTCCTTAAGTTCTTTAAATTTGCTCACAGAACTCAGAGAAACACTTAGGTTTACCAGCTTGTTAAAGGATATGAAACAGGATAAGAATCATCAGCTAGATGAAGAAATATGTATGGTGAGGTCTGGAGAAAAAGGTGTAGAGCTTCCATGCCCTTTATTGGCACGCCACTCTTCCCAATCCCTACCTGTTCACCAATCCAGAGGCTCTCTAAACCCAGTCTTTGGGTTTTATGCAGGCTTTGTTGCAGTCCTAAGTCATTGACCATTGGCTGGTCCAACCTCCATCCCCTACTTCCTCCCTGGAAGTCAGGGTTGGGGCTGAAAGTTCCAACCCTTTAATCATGTGGTTAGTCCTCCTGGCAACAAGTCCCAGCCCTTGGATGGAATCCCAAAGTCACCCTCATTAGTAACAGGACACCCATGTCACCTTTATGGCTCTGAAATGTTTCTCAGAAACTGGAGGAAGGCCAAATGTATCCGTGAAATAGATTTTAGACCAAATATATATTTCTTACAAATCATTATATTGCATATTTTAGAGTGAGATGTGTTCTACAGTTTTCCTATCTTATCTTTAAGTATTGTAAGGTTTAGATATGAATACTATATAGTTACAATATGCTTAATGTATCCATCACTGAAAGTCAAATGTTATAATGTTTCAAATTTCCTATTACTTTATTTTATTTATTAAAAAAACATTTTTTTAATGTTTGTTTATTTTTGAGAGAGACAGAGACAGAATGTGAGTGGGTTAGGGGTAGAGAGAGAGGGAGACACAGAAAGCAAAGCAGGCTCCAGGCTCCAAGCTGTCAGCACAGGGCCCGACGCGGGGCTTGAACTCACAAGCTGTGAGATCATGACCTGAGCCGAAGTTGGACACTCAACCAACTGAGCCATCCAGGCGCCCCTATATTTCCTATTATTTTAAATGGGAAAATTATAATGTAATATAAAAATTTTAATGTATTACAGTTGGTTGTACTCAAAATCCTCAGTCAATTTTTAAAAATATAACAAAAGCATAGTTAAACACTGAAAAGTATCAACTATCATATCAGGACATAAAATGCTTTCCTTCCCTGATCACCACAGTTAAAAGAGCTGTTAACAAGCAATTGCTTTGGACACGTCCTTTATTGAAGCTTATTGCATTTTTCAAAAACATCCACACATGATTCTAATAGTCAACCAACTGAATTTGGAATCTTGCCTGAGAGTTTTTCCCTACATTTGTTGTTGTTGTTGTTGTTGTTGTTGTTGTTAAAAATGTTGTATTGAGAGGCACCTGGGTGTTTCAGTCAAGTGTCCCACTCTTGATATTGGCTCCAATCGTGATCTCATGGTCATGAAATTAAGCCCTGTGTGGGGTCCTGTGCTGAGAGTGGAGCCTGCTTGAGATTTTCTCTCTCTCCCTCTCTTTCTTTCCCTCCCCCCACTCATGCTGTCTCTCTCGCAAAATAAATAAATAAACTTTTTAAAAATGTTCTGTTGAGTTTGGGGGAAGTATACATTTTTCCTACATAAACATCAGCCAAAAAAAAAAACCCCAACAACATTGTAATGAGAGATACATATGTTTTCCTGAAGTGAGGGTATTATAAAACTAAGGGGAACTCTATGGGGAAAATTTACCCAAGGCAGTCTGTAGGACATAACCCTTACTGATTCATAAAAAGAAAGTTTTCTTCTTTTCCTTTTCTGGTATAGTTTAAGTAGCATAGGATTGCTTGGTCTGTAAAGATTTCGTAGAATTCACTTGTGAAATCATCTGGCTCAGGTTTCTTTTGGAAGGGTAATTCTTTAATAATTTCTCTATTTCTGTATGGATATTGTCTGTTTAAACTTCTTATCTCCTGAGATCTCTTTGGTAAATTACAGTTTCCTTAGAACTGATCATTTGATCTAGACTTTCCAATTTATATATATACAGTTATGCAAAGAAGTGGCTTAAGTGTTTTATTTTTTTTTTATTTTTTTTTCAACGTTTTTTTTAATTTATTTTTGGGACAGAGAGAGACAGAGCATGAACGGGGGAGGGGCAGAGAGAGAGGGAGACACAGAATCGGAAACAGGCTCCAGGCTCCGAGCCATCAGCCCAGAGCCTGACGCGGGGCTCGACCTCACGGACCGCGAGATCGTGACCTGGCTGAAGTCGGACGCTTAACCGACTGCGCCACCCAGGCGCCCCATAAGTGTTTTAAAAGCACTTCCTCTGTTTCCCCCCTTGTCATTTTTTATCCTGTGTATTTTATTTATATATTTAATGGTTTATTTTTTAGAATAGTCTTAGATTTGTAGACAAATTAGCAGAAAATACAGAGTTCTTATATAATCTCCCCAAACACAGTTTTCCCCTATTATTAACATTTTATTACAATTGATTAACCAATATTGAAATATTATTATTAACTAAAGTCCATAGTTTACATTAGGGTACCCTCTTTGTGTTGTACATTCTATGGGTTTTGACAAATTCAAAGTCATGTGTCTGCCGTTATTAGTATCATTATCCTGTGTACTTTGTTTCCCTCTTTTTTTCTTGATTGTATTAGTGATTTATATGTTTTGTAGGTTTTCATAAAAAGAACCAGCATTTTATTAGTTCTGTGATTTTGTTTTTTAAGTGTTTTTTAAATGTTACTTTTCAATTTTATCTTCATTATTTCCTTCTTGCCTTTTTGTTTTACTATGTTGTTATTTTTCTAGCTTCCTGAGTTAGAGACTTAGTTTACTTATTTTATTCTTTAATTTTTGTTATATGATTATTTAAGGCTATGAGTTTTCCTCTGATTACTAATTTAATTGTATCTTATAGATTCTGACATTTGGTGTCTTCATTTTCATCAGATTTTAAAGAAATTGTGTAATTTTGGTTTGTATTTAGTGTGTAGATACCTTGGGAATGTCTGCGTAATCAAGTCATCTGATAATGAACAGTTTTATGACACGTGTGCCTTTTATTTCTTTTTCTTCCCTCATTTTACTGTCAACTTCCACAAGTGTGTTGAACAGCAGTGGTGGAACTGACGTCCTTCTCTTATTCCTATCTTGTGGGAGGAGGGAACAGTCAGTCTTTCAACATGGAGTGTGACATTAGCTGTAGGATTTTTTTGGGAGGGTGTGTTGATATATGTTCTTTATAAAGTTGAGAAAATTCCCCTCTATTCCTTTTCTTTTCTGAGAGTTTTTTTATATTCAGTTAGTGCTACATTTTGTCAAATGATTTTCTGCATCAATTGACGGGGTCATGTGATTTTTCTTCTGTAATATGGTAGTTTACATTGGTTGGTTTTCAAATATTAAGTCAGCCTTGCATCCCTAGGATAAACTCTACTGGTGATGGTGTATAATTATTTTTATATATTGCTGAATTCTGTTTCTTACTGTTTTGTTAAGGAGTTTTGACTCTGTATTCATGAGGGATATTGGTGCTTTGTTGTTCTTGTGTGTGTGTGTGTGTGTGTGTGTGTGTGTGTGTGTGTGGTATGCATGCATGTGTGCATACTGTCTTTGTCTGATTTTGGTATCACAATAGTACTGAATTCATAATATGAATTGGAAAGCGTTCCTTCTTCTGGTTTTTTTTGGAGGTGATTGTATAGAATTGGTGTTAATTGTTCTTTAACGTTTGGTAGAACTTGCAAATAAAGCATGTCTTTTTTGGAATTAAAAAAAATATTCTCAATAGTGATAAGGGTATGTTATCTATGTCATATTGGGTGAGTTGTAGTATGTGCTTTTGAAGGAATTGGTTATTTCATTTAATTTGTCAAATTTATGTATGTATAGTTGTTTGTAGTATTTCTTTATTATCCTCTTGATGTCTTTGTGATCTGTGGTGACAACCCCTGTCTTATTCCTGATATTGGTGATTTGTGTCTTCTCTTTTTTTTTTCCTGTGAGTCTTACTAAAATTTGTTAATCTCCCTGATCTTTTCAAGGAATTAGATTCTTATTTCCTAGATTTTCTCTGTTTTTCTGTTTACAATTGCATTTTATTTCTGCTTTATTATTTTCTTCTTTCTGTTTCTTTGGGTTTATTTTGTCCTTTTTTAGTTCTTGAGATGGGAGCTTAAGTTATTGATTTGAGGCCTTTCCTCTTTTTTAATGTAAACATTTAGTGAGCTATAAATTTTTTTTTATTTTTAAAAAATGTTTATTTACTTTGAGAGGGAGAGAGAGAGCATGAGTAAGGGGAAGGACAGGGAGAGAGGGAGAGAAAGAATCCCAAACAGGCTCCACGCTGTCAGTGCAGAACTTGATGTGGGGCTTGATCTCATGCACCTTGAGATCATGACCTGAGCAGGTATCAAGAGTTGGACACTTAACTGACTGAGCCACCCAGGCACCCCTAAATTTTCTTTTTAGTACTTGCTTTATCTGTATCCCACAGGTTTTGATATATTTTCATTTTCATTCAATTCTATTAAAAAATTTCCCTTGGGACTTCATCTTTGATTCATGGTTTGTTTAGAAATGTGTGGTTTAGTTTCCAAG
This sequence comes from Lynx canadensis, assembly GCF_007474595.2. Classification (NCBI taxonomy): domain Eukaryota; kingdom Metazoa; phylum Chordata; class Mammalia; order Carnivora; family Felidae; genus Lynx; species Lynx canadensis. The sequence goes on from NC_044315.2 coordinate 93,920,419, forward strand.
GGTTTCGAGATTTTCCTATTGTCTCTCTCTTATTGACTTCTAGCTTGATGATTTTGTGGTCAGTGAACATACTGTGTATGATTTTAATTATTTTGAATTTATTAAGGCTTGTTTTATGGCTGAGGATATGGCATATCTTGGTATATGTTTTGTGGGTGCTTGAAAAGAGTATACGGTGTGGAGTTCTGTGTGCATGCTGATTTTCTGTCTAGATCTGTCAGTTGCTGGGAAAGGGGCATTCAAGTCTCCAACTATAAACGTGGATTTGTCTGTGTCTTCTGTCATTTCTATCAGTTTTTGCTTCACATATTTTGCAGCACTGTTATTGAGTGCATACACATTTAGAATGGATGTCTTCTTGAAAGATTGACTCTTTTTATCATTGTGTAATGTGTCTTTCTGTACCTGATAATTTTCTTTGCTCTGATGTCTACTTTATCTGATATGAATATACTGTCTCCTACTTTATTTTGATTAATATTTGCATGATGTATCTTTTTCACCTTTTTACTTTCAAACTAGCTATATGGTTATATTTTAAGTTAGTTTCTTATAGATAGTATATTGATGGGTCATGTTTTTAATTTGGCATATTTGTCAGTTCTGTTTTTTATTTGACATATTCAGACCATTTACATTTAATGTAATTGTATATGTTATAATAAGTCTGCTGTTTTATTTATTGTTTGTTCTTTTTGTTTTATATTTCTCTGGTTTCTTTCTTTGTTTTTTTTCCTTCCTGTGGGTTACTTGTATGTATTTTAGAATTCCATTTTGATTTCTCTGTAGTATTGTTGAGTGTAAGTCTTTGCATTGTTTTCTTTTAATGGTTGCTGTAGGTGTTACATTATATAAATAAATTATTCTAGTCTACTGGGGTTGTCATTTTACCAGTTTAAGTGAAATATACTTCTCTTTTTCCTTCCTGTGTATAAATGTCCTAATTATTTCCTCTGCATATATTTAGAACCACATCAGTGTATGTTGTAATTTTTGCTTCAACTGTCAAACATAATGTAGAAAACACAGGAGGAGAAGGAGGAAAGTGTGTTGTGTTTAACCATATTTTTACTTCTTCTACTGTTCTTTCTTCTTTCCTTATAATTCCAATATTTCTTCTTTCATAATTTACTTTCTGTTTAGAGGGGCTTTCCTTAGTGTTTCTTTTAGGGTAGGTCTGCAGGTGACAAGTTCTCTAAGTTTTCCTTCATCTGAGAGTATCTGGATATTCCCTTCATTCCTGAAGGATGTTTTCACTGGGTGTAAATTTTGGGTTGACAGTTCTTTTTTTTTCAGCACTTGAAAAAACGTGTGCCTCTTCCTTCTGACCTCCATGGTTTCTGATGAGAAATCCACTGTCATTCGAATTGTTTTCTTCCTATAGGTAAGCTGTTGTTTCTCTCTCGCTGCTTTCAAGATTTTTTTCTTTGTCTTTATATTTCAGAAGTTTGATTTTGATGTATTTTGGCGTGGGTTTATTTAGGTTTATTGTGTTTGGGATTTGCTCAGCCTCTTGAATTTGTAGGTTTGTGTCTTTTTGCCAAATTTGGAAATTTTTTCATCCATTCTGTCTTTGAATACTTCAGCCCTGCCCTCTTTCTCTTTTCTTTCCAGGACTCTGTTGACATGAATGGTAGATCTTTTGTCCTAGTCCCAGAGGTCCCTGAAGCTCTGTTCACTTTTTTCAGTCTATTTTCTCTCTGTTGTTCAGAATGGGTAATTTCTATTGTTCTGTCTTCCCATTCACTGATTCTTTCCTCTGTGCCTTCCATTCTGCTGTTGAGCCCATCTATTGAGTTTTTAATTTCAGTTCTTGTATTTTTCAGTTCTAAATTTATATTTAATTCTTTATATATCTTCTATTTCTTTGCTACAACTTTCTATTTCTTTGCTGAGATTTTCTATTTTTTCATTTGTTTTAAGTGTGTTTTTAGTTGTCTGCTGAAGCATTTTTATGATGGGTGCTTTAAAATCATTTTCAGATAATTCTATCATCTGTATCATCTTGGTGTCTATTTGTCTTTTTTCGTTCAAATTGACATTTTCCTGATTCTTAGTGTGACAAGTGATTTTTTAAATTGAAACCTAGACATTTTAATATTATGTTATAAACCTCAAGTTTTATTTAAATCTTTTGTTTTAGCTGGTCTACTGTGTTTTAGCTGGTCTACACCCCTCCAGCAGGGGGAGGGTGAGTGAGCTGCCTCATTACTTACAGATGGAGGTGAAAGCACAGGTTTCTCATTCGACCTCAGTTGACCCCCAGTGGGAGCCAACTTCTTGTTCCTTCTGGGCCTCCACTGATGCCACCCTATCTGAGAGAGGTGGGAGTGCCTTGTTACTGCTTCTCATGTGACCTCCATTGACACAGCAGGGGTGGATTTCATTACCTCTGGGTGGTGGTAAAGTCCTGGCTTTCTACTAGGACTTATTCTGGCAAGCAAAAGGAAGGGGTGCGCTGTTACTTCTGGGTAGGAATTGTAGTCTGGGCTACCCATGTAATCTTTGCTGATATAACATGGGTTGGGGTATTGTTCCCACAGGGTGAGGATGACAGCCCCTACTCCCTACTCAGCTCTCTCTGATACCACCCTGGCAGGGGCTTTGGGGTACCTCATTATAGGCCAGTGAGGGTAGAAGTCTGTGCTCCCCTTGGTCTCTGCTCATATGAACCGAGATAGGACTGTAGTTTTTTTCTGGGGTGTTTGGCTGTAGTAGAGTGGTTATCGTCTAGAAGTTTCCTGTCTGGCTAGTCTGCACCTTTCCTGGTCCTGTCATTAGGGAGAGCTGACTTTTTGGGGGCTTTTAAAATCTGTGCCTGTTGGCATTTCTGGGTTGCTGCCTCTCCTGCACCAAGGTTATATGAGGCATAGAAGAATACCTAGAAAAGAAAAACGTATTGCTGTGTTGCTCTTAAGGCCCAAGGTCCCTAACCAATCTGGCTTCTCTCTGCCCTTTCAGAATCCTGCTATATTTGCCTTATATGTGACATCCAGGGTTTTCAGTTGTGTTAGTGGGATGGATGGGGGAAAGCACTTCTGTGCCGTCTTTCCAAGAGTTGAAGTCTTGGGTTCATGTTTATATATGGCATGAGTTGAGGGTAGAAGTTCTTTTTATCCCCCCAAACCCGCAAGGATATGCATTTGTTCTGTTGCCATTTGTTGAAAAGGTTGTCCTTTTTCCATTGAATTATTTGGCACTTTTGTCAAAAATCAATCGATGGGTGTTATTTCATTTCCGGAAAACATTCTGGGATCACTGGTTAAATGTTAGTTCTTTTCCATTGTTTTACTTTTTTTTTTTTTTTCAGACATTCTAGTTATACAAATGTTGATCTACTTCGTCTTCTGTATCACTTTATCCCTGATCCTTTTGAAAACTCATTCCCTGTTTCACACTCTTTCTCTTGGCTTATTTGACCTCTATCTTTTTTTGTTTTGTTTTGTTTTACTATAATTTCAGTCATGTCTCTTTTCGACTTTTTGTGATTTCTGAGACTGTCTTGTCTTTCCCTTTCACTTCATTTCTCAGATGATTTCTTTTTCAGTTTCTCTCCTGAGTTTGGTCAGCTCTCATCTCTCATGTCAGGTTTTCCGTACATTTTTATTTTGAGCTTTTAATCTTATTTGTGATGATTTTTCTTGTTAGCAGTGGCTGGTTTAATTGTGTGTAATTCATGTTGTAAAGTTGTGTTGCAGTTTTCCCTGCTTTGCAGTTGATTTTTGTGGAGTATTTTATATTATCTGAAATGTTTCATCCTTACTTTCTGTTTTCCTGTGGTGGAAGCTTTGTATGGATGTTGGGTTCCATTTTCTGATAATGAGGAAGTGTGTGTGTGTTGACTTTTCCTGGACCAGTAATTACCAGTGATTTTGTGGAGAGGAGGGAGGGGCTTGAGTGGCTTACTTGCTTTCTGATTGAAAAGCACCCTCTTCTGTTAGGACGGTGAAATCCAGTCTCTGTACTCGGTGATACCTTGTGGGGAATGCTGTGTAGTTCTGATTTGGTGGTAATACCCCACCTCTGGAGGACCCTGGGCCATAGCCACTTGTTTTTCTTTTCCTCCATCAGAAAGCCACTAAAGTGTGGCTCCCTTCTAAGTGATGTGGTTTGAAGTGTTGGGGTTTGGAGCCAACGTCCAAGAAAGAATTCTTGAGATGTCTTTGGTGCAAAAAGGTGATTTTATTAAAGCACAGGTACAGGACCCATGGGCAGAAAGAGCTGCTGTGGGGTTGTGAAGAGTGACTGATGTATATACTCTGGAGTTGGGGAGGTGAAGATAAGGGGACTTTCCAAAAGGATTTTCATATGCTGAAGAGGACTCCCTGGGATCCCGGAGGCCTGGCTATTAGCAAGCTAGGTTGTTTTCCCCTCTAGCAAATCATTAACATTAAGACAGTAAGGTGTTCCTGGAGGAAAGCTGTACTCTGTCTGCCTCAAGTATTTGTCACTGGGCTGCAGGTTATAAGGAAAATTAATTTTGTCTACATTTCCTTCTGCCTTTGTTTCCCACATCACAAGTGGGCCTTTTTCCACCGGAAGTAGTGTCTTCCTGAGTTCACTGCTGCCAGTCCTGTGTAGGTCCTGGGAGTCCCCAGGAGTAGGTCTCTGACCTCAGTATTCCTTTGGTTAGGGTGGGGCCCTGTCTTCCTTGGATGAACACTTGATGTGTCCATGTGTCCCACCATCACCTTGATCCTGCTGTTCTTTGCCTCTTCCACGCAATCCATGCTTGTAGGTTTCAGGGGTCATTTCCCCACTTACATGTAATTTTAAGCTTGTACTTTTCTTATTTCCCATATGCTTTAAGTATGGACTGTGGATTATTTTATTACCTTTCCTTGTTGGCCCTGTAGTTAGTTTATAGAAGCTGTGGGGAAAACTTGAGTGTGGGTGACTGCCATTATCTATGGGAGCCAGCCTCTTATCTTCTTAGTTTCTGCTGGATTTGTAGTGTGGCCACTGTTACATTTCTAATTTCCTTCCTTCCTTCCTTCCTTCCTTCCTTCCTTCCTTCCTTCCTTCCTCCCTTCCTTCCTTTTCTCCTTCCTTGAAAAACTTTTTTTTTCCCCTGAAAGTTTGTCAAGTTAAATAGACTATCAAAGTCTCAATTTCTGGCTTTCTTGATCTTTTCCATTGTGTCTTTGTTTTGTGGATTTCTGTTCTTATTTTTTTTCTTCTGCTTTTTTCATCTTTACCACAATATTCTTCTTTTCAGTTATTAGTTGGATACTCAGTTCCTGACATTTAAGCTCCTCTGTTTTGCTAATGTGTTTATTAAGGCTTTAACCTTTGCTCTAAGCAGTGTTTTAGTTGTATCTCACAAGTTTTGAAACACCATAGTTTTCTTCTAAATCTTTTCCCAAGTTTCATTATAATTTCTTATTTGACCTATGAGTTACTTATAAGTGTAGCTTTGAATTTACAAATGGCAGAAGTTTCTTTATGTGTTTTCTGTTTGTTTTTTTACGTTTTTTGCTGTTGATTTCATTATACCTTCTCCTATTTCATCAATTTTTGTATTTTGGATCGTTCATTTGCCTTTTCCCCCCTTGTGCTTGAAGAACATCTATTCTCATTTCTTTTAGTGAGGTTGGATGGTGGTAAACTCTCTCAATGTGCTTGCAAAATCTTTATTTTAACATTTTGGAAAGTAGTTTTGCTTTGTTTGGAATGTCAGTTCTCTCTGCATCGTGCCCCCTCCGTCTCCTGCAGAGACGCCCGCAGTTCCTCCAAATTGCTCTTTTGTGTGGCTCTGTCTTCTCTCCAGGCTGCTTACAGAAATTGTTTTTTGTAAGAAAATTGAAACTTTGAAAGTAGAGACAGGAGTATAATGAACCCTCGTATTCTGTCACCCACCCGTAAGCAATTATCCACATTTTGATATTTTTGTTTCACTTTGTACTTCTCCTTTTTTTCCCCTGTGCTTTTTGTTTATTATTTTAGGTATAACAGTATAAGCACCTCTAACAATTAAGGATTTAACCAACCCCAAAGCGTTAGTATGCCTAGCAATATTGGTAATAATTTCATAATATTGATAATAAGTTCATAATATTATTTAATACCTATCCCAAGTTTAAATTTCCAGTTGTCTCAAAAATAACTTTTTACAATTGATTTTTTAGGATCAGGATCCAACTGAGGTTTACTCATCTGATTTTGCTTGCTCTGTGTATGTCTCTTTTATCCGATAACTATTTCTCCCCTCTTATTTTATACATACCATTTATTTGTTGAGGAAACTATGTCATTTGCCCTGTAGAATTTCCCACATTCTGGATTTGATTGATTGCATCATGGTGTCATTTAGTACATTCCTCTGTCCTCAGTATCTCCTGTTAACTGGAAATCAGATCTAAAACAATCTTCTGAACTGTGTTTTGGTGTTGGCGGCAGTCCTGTGTTTTTAGGATGTTCAGCAGCATCCCTGGTCTTTATCCTCCAGATGCCAGTAGCACTGTGTGATTTTGACAACCAAAACATGTCTCCAGACACGTTGCCAAATATCCCTAGGAGGTTAAGTTGCCCTTGTTTGTAAACTATAGATCTAGAGACTTGACTAAACTCTTTGGGGAAGCTTCATAGGTGGCCGTGAACACTTCCTATTGCATTACATCAGGAGAATACATAGTGTCTAGTGTCATCGTGTTGTCCTTCTGCTGATATTAAGACTCATCAGTGGGTTTGGCCTGATCCATCCACCGTAAGCTCTCCACCAGCCTTTTGCCCAAAGAGTTTAGTAGACACTGATGCCTGTCACCCAGGTCTGTGATTTCGTCAGGTGTCACAAAATGATGAATTTATGATTCTGTCATTCTTTATGAATTTATTATTTTGACCTTTTCCATGAGGAAAAACATCAATTATTTGGAATACAGTTTGTATTTGTATTAAGTAACATACATGCTTAATTCTGTCCCTTTATGTGCAGGTCTTTATTTATTTTATTTTACTTTTTTTTTTTAAGTTTACTTATTTTTGAGACAGAGTGAGCATGAGTGGGGGAGGAGCAGAGGTGGGTGGTAGAGGGAGAGTCCCAAGTAGGCTCCGCGTGGTCAGGGCACAGAGCCCAACATGGGGCCCATCCTCACAAAACTGTGATATCACGACCTGAGTTGAAATCAAGAGTGGTCGCTTAACTGATTGAGCTACCTGGGTGCCCCATGGGTCTTTATTTATTTTTTTCATTTATTTTTTTAGAGAGAGCATGTGAGTGTGAGCGGGGGAGGGGGCAGAGAGAGAGAGAGAGAGAGAGAGAGAGAATCTTAAGCTGAGCGTGGAGCCTGATACAGGACTTGACTTCACAACCTTGAGATCCTGACCTGAGCCAACATCAAGAGTCGCATGCTTAACCAACTGAGGTACCCAGGTGCCCATGTATGGGTCTTTGAAATAGTGAGTTGGTGCCCAGAAACTCTGAATATGAGCAACAAGGAATTTATGAGAATCATCATCATGAGTTTTTTTAATTTTAATGTGTTTGATATGCTTTCGTCCTTGAACTCACTGTTACTTTTGATGCTCAGATTATATCAACTTTGGCTGTGGGGAGCCCCTTAAGGTTGAGTTTTTTGGACCTCACATGCCTGTAGTTGTCTTTGATGGCTTTCTGGTTTCCATCTATGACAACATGTTCCAGGATTATTATGTACCTTTTCTGCCACAGACATGGATTCAGCCATCTGTACAAGACCACCTGTGCGGTGGACACTGGCTGTTCCTACACATTTCCTTCCTCTTTACCTTCAGCTCCTCTTGGAGGACTACCTGTGACCACTGGGGGGAGAGGACAGGAAGTGGACAAACAGGAGAGTTTACATCTCCCACGTGGCCAGAGCCATGAAGGAAGAGTGTAGAGAGTGTGAAAGCCCAGTCCTGTAGCTGCAGGTAGGGACAGCTCAGAGGTCTAACTTAGACTCCAGAGTCTCTGTGGGAGCCTCCTGACCCTGCTGTTCCAGGGTTTTACCTGAAACTGCACTCTTGCTTGGCTGTCTTCTCGTTCTTGTTCTGTTTTTCTCACTTTCTTCCAGTTTATTCTGGGAGTAATCTGTCACTTCACATGGACCCTCATCTCATGGTCGGCTTCTTTAGAACCTCTGATGAGAAATGGTATTTATTTAGCAATGTGGTTGTTGCTACTAGGTTTTCATTGCTTCCAGCTTTTACGGGATTTTTTTTCCCTTCTAAAAATTTTAATTAATTAGTTATTTAAATTCCAGTATAAGTAACGTACAGTGTTATATTAGCTTCAGGTGTACAGTATAGTGATCCAACAATTCTGTACATTGCAGTCTTAATCACCTTTACCTGTTTCACCTACCACCCCTCTGGTGAAAAATCCCCTCTGGGGAAAAATCCCCAGTTTTCTCTCTATAGTGGAGTGTCTGTTTTTTGGTTTGTTTCTTTTCTTTGCTCATTTGTTTTATTTCTTCAGTTCCACATATGAGTGAAATCATGTGGTATTTGTTTTCCTCTGACTTACTTCACTTAGCATTGTATCTGCTAGATCCATTTCTGTTGTCACAAATGGCAAGATTTCATTGTTTTTATGGCTGAGTAATGTTCCATTGTATATTTTATTATTTATTTATTTTATTAATAATTTTATTTTTTATTATTTTAAATTGACATCCAAATTAGTTAGCATATGGTGCAACAATGATTTCATGAGTAGATTCCTTAGTGCCCCTTACCCATCTATCCCATCCCCCCTCCCACAACCCCTCCTGTAACCCTCAGTTTGTTCTCCATATTTATGAGTCTCTTCTATTTTGTCCCCCTCCCTGTTTTTATATGATTTTTGTTTCCCTTCCCTTACGTTCGTCTGTTTTGTCTCTTAAAGTCCTAATATGAGTGAAGTCATATGATTTTTGTCTTTCTCTGACTGACTAATTTCACTTAGCATAATACCCTCCAGTTCCATCCACGTAGTTGCAAATGGCAAGATTTCATTCTTTTTGATTGCTGAGTAATACTCCATTGTATATATATGCCACATCTTCTTTATCCATTCATCCATTGATGGACATTTGGGCTCTTTCCATACTTTGGCTATTGTCGATAGTGCTGCCATAAACATGGGGGTGCATGTGTCCCTTTGAAACAGCATACCTGTGTCCCTTGGATAAATACCTAGTAGGGCAATTGCTGGGCCATAGGGTAGTTCTGTTTTTAGTTTTTTGAGGAACCTCCATACTGTTTTCCAGAGTGGCTGCACCAGCCTGCATTCCCACCAACAATGCAAAAGAGATCCTCTTTTTCCGCATTCTCGCCAACATCTGTTGTTGCCTGAGTTGTTAGTGTTAGCCATTCTGACAGGTGTAAGGTGGTATCTCCTTGTGGTTTTGATTTGTATTTCCCTGATGAGGAGTGATGTTGAGCATTTTGTCATGTGTCGGTCGGCCATCTGGATGTCTTCTTTGGAGAAGTGTCTATTCATGTCTTTTGCCCATTTCTTCACCGAATTGTTTGTTTTTTTGGGTGTTGAGTTTGATAAGTTCTCTATAGATTTTGAATACTAACCCTTTATCTGATATGTCATTTGCACATATCTTCTCCCATTCTGTCAGTTGCCTTTTAGTTTTGCTGATTGCTTCCTTTGCTGTGCAGAAGCTTTTTATTTTAATGAGGTCCCAGTAGTTCATTTTTGCTTTTGTTTTCCTTGTCTCTGGAGACGTGTTGAGTAAGAACATCTTTTTTTTTTAATGTTTATTTATTTTTGAGAGAGATTGAGAGAGAGCACATGCAAGTGGGAGAGGATCAGAGAGAGATGGAAACAGAGGATCTGAAGCAGGCTCTGCGCTGATAACAGTGAGCCCAGTGCAGGGCTTGAACTCATGAACCATGAGATCATGACTTGAGCCAAAGTCGGACACTTAACTGACTGAGCCCCCCAGGTGCCCCAATAACACATCTTCTGTATCTGTTCATCTCTTGATGGACACTTGGGCTGCTTCCATATTTTGGCCCTTGTAAATAATGCTGCAATAAGCATAGGGGTGCATATATCTTTTTGAATTAGTGTTTTCACATTCTTTGGGTAAATACCCAGTAGTGGAATTACTGGGTCATGTGGTAATTCTATTTTTAACTTTTTGAGTAAACTCCATACTGTTTCCACAATGATTGCACCAGTTTGCATTTCCACCAACAGTGCATAAGGGTTCCTTTCTCTCTACATCCTCTCCAACACTTATTTCTTGTGTTTTTGATTTTTAGCCATTCTGGCAAGTGTGAGATGATACCTCATCATGGTTTTGAATTCCATTTCCCTGATGATTAGTGATGTTGAGCATCTTTTCATTTGTCTGTTAGCCATCTATGTGTCTTTGTTTTGGGAAAATCTTCATGTCTTTTCCCTGTTTTGTTTTTTTTTTTAATTGGGTCATTTGGTGTTGAGCTATATAATAAGTTCTTTATATATTTTGGATACTAACCTGTATCGGATATGTGATTTGCAAATATCTCCTCCCATTCAGTAGGTTATCCTTTTGTTTTGCTAATTGTTTCCTTCACTGTTTAGAAGCTTTTTATTGTGATGTAGTCCCAATAGTTTAATTTTGCTATTGTTTCCCTTGCCTGAGGAGACATATCTAGGAAAATGTTGCTATAGTTTGTCACAGATATTATTGTCTGTGCTCTCTTCTAGGATTTTTATCGTTTCAGGCCTCACATTTAGGTCTTTAATCCATTTTGAGTTTATTTTTGTGTGTGGTATAGAAAAGTGGTCCAGTGTCATTCTTTTGCTTGTAGCTGTCCAGTTTTCCCAGCTCCAGTTATTGAAGAGACTTTTTCCCTTTGCATTTCCTTGCTTGCATGTCACAGATCAATTGATCATATAAACATGGGTTTATTTGGGATATTCTGTTTTGTTCTATTGATCTGTGTGTCCGTTTTTGTGACAGGACCATACTATTTTGATTACTATAGCTTTGTAGTGTATCTTGAAATCTGGGATTGTGATACCTCCAGTTTTGTTCTTTTATAAAGATTGCTTTGGCTATTCAGGGTCTTATTTTGTCCCATACAAATTTTAGGATTACTTGTTCTAGTTCTGTGAAAAATGCCATTGGTATTTTCATAGAAATTGCATTGAATCTGTAGATTGCTTTGGGTAATATAGACCTTTTACCTGTATTTGTGTTTCCAATCCATGAGCATGGAATATCTCTCCATTTGTTTGTGTCATCTTCAATTTCTGTCATCAGTGTTTTATAATTTTCAGAGTATAGGTCTTTCACATTCTCGGTTAAAGTTTATTCCCAGGTATCTTATTGTTATTGTTGCTATTGTTACTTTTTTATGGTTTTACTTATTTGTTTATTTAACAAAATTTTTAAAATGTTTTTATTTATTTTTGAGACAGAGAGAGAGCATGAGCAGGGGAGGGGCAGAGAGAGAGGGAGACACAGAATCTGAAGCAGGCTCCAGGCTCTGAGCTGTCAGCACAGAGCCTGACGTGGGGCTCAAACTCACAAACTGTGAGATCATGACCTGAGTCAAAGTCAGACAGTAACCGACTGAGCCACCCAGATGCCCCCCATTCATGGCCTTTATTATAGTGAGGTATGTTCCCTCTAAGCCTACTTTGTTGAGGGTTTTTATCATGAATGGGTGTTGTACTTGTTTTTCTTTTTTAAAGAGAAGAATATATCATGTATTGTTTTGACACTTATAACTCAAATTTTTTTCTTCTTTCCTTTCTTTTGGAAATATTAAATAACTGGTTCTTTTTTACTTACATATCACATTTTTCCCTCTACTAGTTTAAAGCTATGAACTCTATTTCCATTTTGTTCAGTTGTGTTTTATTTTGTTTTTTAGTGACTAATCTAGTAATGCTATTGTGCACACATGACAAAGTCTACAGGTGTTTTTACTCCAGGTTCCCGTTTGAGCAATGCTAAGACCCATTCCTTACCTACCTCCCCTTTGGCAACCACCAGTTTTTTCTCTGTATGTAAGAGTCTTTTTATAGTTGTTTGTCTCTTTTTATCTTGTTTGTTCGGATGTCTTCTTTTTCTTAATGTTTATTTTTGAGAGACAGAGTGTGAGCTGGGGAGGGGCAGAGAGAGAGGGAGACCCAGAGTCTGAAGCAGGCTCCAGGTTCTGAGCTGTCGGCACAGAGCTCCGACCCGGGGCTCGAACCCATGAACCGTGAGATCGTGACCTGAGCCGAAGTCGGACGCTTAAGCTACTGAGCCACCCAGGCGCCTCTCGAATCTTTTGTTTCTTAAATTCCACATATGAGTGAAATCATTTGGTATTTGTCTTTCTCTGGCTGAATTATTTTGTTTAGCATGATACTGTGTAGATCCATTCATGCGGTTTCATTCTTTTTATTTTTTTTTTAAGTTTATTTATTTATTTTGAGAGGAAAAGAGCACGAGTGTGGGAGGGGCAGAGGGAGAGAATCCCAAGCAGGCTCTGTTCTGTCAGCACAGAGCCTGAAGCAGGCCTCTATTTCACAAACCTGTGAGATCATGACTTGAACTGAAACCAAGAGTCGGACACTGAACCTACTGAGCCACCCAGGCACCCTGAATGCTGAGTAATGTACCATTGTATATATTTGCCACATCTTGTATATCCATTCATCTATCGATGGACACTTGGATTACTTCCATTTTTTGTCTATTATAAATAATGCTGCAATAACCATAGTGGTGCATATGTCTTTTTGATTGATATTTTCGTATTCTTTGGGTAAATGCCCAGTAGTAGAATCACAAGATTATGTGGTAATTCTGTTTTTATTTTTTGAGAAACCTCCATACTGTTTTCCACAGTGGCGATACCAGTTTGCATTCTCACCAACAGTGCACAAGGGTTTCTTTCTCTGTACATCCTTCCCAACATTTATTATTTCTTGTGTTTTTAATTAACATCATTTTCTGTCTTCCTTAACTCTAGACATTCTTGCTACAACATGATATATTCATTTCTGACAATGCCATGTACTGAAAATAATAGGCCTTAGAGAAAAGAGAAGGTAAAGGGCAATGATTCAAGATCTGTGCAACTCTGAAACTAGAACACTAACAGAAACAAGAACAATCCCAATAAAAAGTAACAGCAAAGTAAAATCTCTGTTGTCATTGACCCCCAATATCAAACCTTCAATCCTCTTCTCTCCTTTGAGCTTCCTTGAAAGCATTTGCTTCTAGTGGAGACCAGCCTCATTTTGCACATGTGCAACAGGGAAGGAAGGGTAATTAATTGGGGCTGGTGGAGTGACTCCCTTCTGCCCTGCACTTCACCCTGGGATTTTGCCCTTCATTCCCACTTTGTTAATCTGTAACTTCAGTCTTTTTCTCTTTCTCCATTGTAAATGTTGCTTTATGCTTGGGTTTTATTTCCTTGCACTGCAAATAGGAACATGGCCTAAGGGGAAAAGCTTGGGGGAAAATGGGGTCACCTCTGTGCTTTCCTTCTCCCAAGGAGTGTAGCTTCTTGGCTTCTGTCCACATTGATTGGTTCCCAGTGCCTTTAAACAGTTACATTATGTATTTTGTTCTGCTTTTATAGTTGTTTTCAGTGGAAGGATGAGTCCGTTTACATTTCTCTGTCACAGATCATGAAAATGCTGGATCAGTTTTATAGACTTTAATGGTTTGTTCATTTAAGATTCATTTTATATTTCTTTACATATTTATATTTAGCTATTTTATATTTCTCATCTAAAATTTGTTTTCTCATTCTTGTATCTGGGACCACCTGGGTGGCTCAGTCAGTTAAGCATCTGGCTTTGGCTGAGGTCATGATCTTGTGTTCATGAGTTTGAGCCCTGCATGGGGTGAGCACAAGCCCCGCGTCGGGTGAGCTCGAGCCCTGCTTCGGGTGAGCCCCGCTTCTCTCTCTCTCCCTCTCTCTGTCCCTCATGGGATTCTCTCTCTCTCTCTCTCTCTCTCTCTCTCTCTCTCTCTCTCTCCCTCTGTGTCCCTCGCTCACTTGTGCCCTCTCTTTCTCTCTCAAAAGTAAATAAATAAAAGTAAATAAATAAAATCTCTGAAAGTACTCTTGTATCTGTAGTTTATGGAGGGTTTGAATCTGTTGTTTCTGCTGTCTTTCATTTCATGGTGATCGTGCTTCCTTGTATGTTTGGTGGTTTTTTTTTTTTTTTAGGTTTATTTATTTATTTTGAGAGAGAGTGAGAGAGCACAAGTGGGGGAAGAACAGAGACAGAGAGAGGGAGAGAGTGAGCATGAACGGGGGAGAGGCAGGAGAGGGAGACAGATAGTCCCAAACAGGCTCCACGCTGTCTGTCAACAAAGAGCCTGACAGGGGGCTTGAACTCACAAGCCGTGAGATCATAACCTGAGCTGAAATCAAGAGTTGGAAGCTTAACTAACTGAGCCACCCAGGCACCCCTCATTTGGTGGTATTTTTTATTTTGAGTTCATATGTGACTGACCTTCATGCACCATTTCTTGGCTGGGGTTTTGTGAGACAATGAAGCCCTCTAGAAAATGAATTGATTGACTACTTTTTCAGTTCTCCGAAGGGTGGTATGTAGCTGGTGCCATTCTGAATGTATAGGAGAGAAATTCTTTCCATAGCATGGGTGTCTGTAGGGTTTAAATTCTCTTCAAGTTGAGAAGGTTGTCCAATCCACCGGGCCAGATGTGGGGTGCTTTTGTCATTACATTTGATTTCCCAGAAGCTCAGGGCACCACCAGTCTGGGCTCACTTTAGCCCTCTTCGAGGGGAGCAGTTCAGTATGAACCCTCATGTCCTTACCTTGTAGGGACCCAGGGCTCAGAGTTCTTACCCCAGCCTTGATAGGCCATGTGCCCACTAGGTAATGTCTCAGTTCATAATCTAGAAAATGGAGATGATAGGGGCGCCTGGATGGCTCAGTCAGTGAGGTGTGCAGCTCTTGGTTTTGGCTCAGGTCACGATCTCATTGTTGTGGGTTTGGGCCCTGCGTCGGGCTCTGTGCTGGCAGTGTGGAGTTTCCTTGGGATTTTCTTTCTCTTTCTGCCCCTCCCCTGCTCTCTCTCTCTCAAGGTAAAGAAATAAACATTAAAAAAAAAACAAAGAAAGAAAATGGAGATGATGGTATATGCAGTGAGTGCAGTTAGGAGGCATAGAGCACTTGGACGATGTCTGGCACATGGTTGTTTTTCGCAGATTTCTCTCCCTTTCTTTATCCTTTGCTCTGTGTCTGGCCATTTTGTTTGATGAAGTGTCCTGTTTCATGATTAAATTTTTGTTACTGTCAAGTTTGTTGTTGTTGTTGTTGTTTTTCATAACCTGCTTCTAACAATGAATTTACTTAGTCTTCAGCAGTTTCGTTTTGATCCTCTCCTTTTTTTCCTGGTCTGCTTTGACTTAAGTGATGCCTTTTGTTGTTGCTGTAAATCTGTTTCAGCAGGAATATTTCCATCCAGGGCCTGGCATCTTTGTTCTTCTTTTGAGCAGCAGAATTCTTCATTGAGTCCATATTGGTCCCGCCTTACTGTTAACCATGGAAGAGTCTGAAATGCTGTGGTTTTAAAATTGTATATGTTTTCTTAATTTAAAAGTAATCTATGCACATCATGGAAAAAATTTTTAATTGTTAAAAGTATAGTGAAGAGAATTAAAATTCCTATTACCATTCAGAGATCACCATTATTATTATTATTATTATTATTATTATTATTATTATTTTGGTGTTATTTCTCTTTCCATATACATGATTTTTTTGGAGTTGAGTACATCTGGGATATACAAATATGTAGCCTTTTTTTTTAAAATACGGAATTTATGGTCAAATTGGTTTCCATACAGCACCCAGTGCTCATCCCAACAGGTGCCCTCCTCGATACCCCTCACCCACCCTCCCCTCCCTCCCACCCCCCATCAACCCTCAGTTTGTTCTCAGTTTTTAAGAATCTCTTATGTTTTGGCTGTCTCCTTAACTTTTTTTTTTCTTTCTTTTCCCTCCCCCCATGGTCTTCTGTTAAGTTTCTCAGGATCCACATAGGAGTGAAAACATATGGTATCTGTCTTTCTCTGCCTGACTTACCTCACTTAGCATAACACTCTCCAGTTCCATCCATGTTGAGTAGTCTTTTTTTTTTTTAGCTTATGATATCCTAAGCTTCTTTTTTCATGGAAACTATTTGTAGACATTTTTAATATCTCTAGTGTAATGATTCAGATACTTAGTCTTTCTCGTATGGCTGTACGTTTTATAATTTCTTTTGTTGTTGTAGAAGAACTTAACAACAGACACCTTTGTGAATACAGAACATGCTTGATTTCCTTGGAAGATAATGTCTTACAGATTATATCAGTAAACAGAATTTGTTAGGACTGTATTGCCAAATTGCTTTCTGAGAAGATCGTATAATTATGCCGTCAGCAGGGAGTTTGGTGGATGGATCGCTGCTGCCTGGGCTCTTCCACATCTGGCCCAGCTGTCTTCTGCAGGACTAGTCAGGCTCTGGGGATAACCACCCTTATTTTTGCTACCCTTCAACAACCTCTGCTTTTATGTGTCATGTAAGAAGTAAAACTGAGGTACGCCAGTAGGCACTGGCTCCAGGTCACTGCACTGCCCTCCCCCTGGGGTCTCGGGAACTCTGTTACCCACGAGAACAGAAACATACTTCAGGATAGCTAAAAGTTACTGTGAGAAATGTCACTGTGAGGAAAACACTGTGCACAGACAACAAAATCAACTTAACGAGAACAAGGTTGTGGCCATTTTAACCCCGGGTAGTTTGATTAGTGGGGCTGAGAGACAGGGGTGTGAGAAGCGAGGAGCAGAGCCCATGCGAGATGTGGGCTGTGCTGAAGTCCTCCCTGGGTCACTGTCCTGGCTCTGTGGACGTTTGCTGGGGTTCTGAAGGGGTGAATCCCTGGCAGGGTCTGGCTGGACCACCATGTTCAGGAGGGCATCCATGTCCAGGGCTCCTCCCCATCCTGCTGGCCCAAGACCCCTGCAGAAGCAGTGGGGCATTCTCACCTTTCCTCAAGGAGGCACTGAGCTCAGGACCAGGGAGGGGAGCCTACTGGCCCTGGTCTCTGGGGCCGAGATGGACTTTGGTGTTCGTAGAACATCTAGACCAATGGCCCCCAGTGGAGGCAGAGGTGTCCACAGCCAAGGGCACAGTGCTTGGTGCTGCTCCCAGTACCCATACAACTCCCTGCTACAGCTGAGAAGTGAGGTCTCCAGTGCTGTCTCAGTCCTCAGTCGTGATCTGTGATTGGAGGGAGTCTCAGGTGAAGCTATGTTCTTAGCCACATGCCCTTCCCTGGCTGGGTTCCTGAAGACCTGTATGGTTGGTGATGGGACAGCATCTGTTGCCTGGGTGAGACCTCTGTGATGTGGGCTTCACACGCACCACACGTCTAACTTGGTGGCTCTGTGTCCTTGTAGGTGGTAATGTGGACCTGGAAAGCCAAGCTGAAGGGAAGAAGGAGGTAGAAGCTGATGACGTGATGAGGAGTGGCCCCCGACCTATCGTCCCGTACAGCTCCATGTTCTGCTTAAGCCCCACCAACCTGTGAGTCTCCTTCACCTGCCCATGCTGTGTGCCTGTCCCATGCCTGTGGCCATGATCCAAGTGCACAGTAGCAGGGTGTGCTGACATGACCTGGCAGGCACTGATTCTGTGCACTTTACATGTTCTAATGTTCTGAGCATCACGGCAATCCACAAGGACATACTTCTGTTACCTCACCCTACAGGGGAAAACAGGTAGCCACAGAAAAGGTCCATGGCTTGTCCACAGACACATGGCCAGTCAGCCCAAATGGTAGAGCTGGGGTTTGAACCCAGTCAGTCAGTCCCAGAGCCTTGCTGTTAAACCCCTGCTGCAGCGAGCGTTTGTTGCTGCGCACGTGCACCCAGTTCATGTCCATCGTGTACGCGCACTTCCACTTGTCCACCTTTCCATCACGCCCACCGTCCACACATACATGTGTGTGCACACCACATTCACTCACAGGTCTGCCCGTTTCTCGCCTCTCTGTTTATCACGAAGTCAGCAGCATTTCTCATCCACTCATCAGCCCAACTTGCTGCATTAGGTCAACCAGTACTTATGTACTAACAGCATTCTAGGTGCTGGGAATACATGGTAATGAGCAGAACAAACAAGGATCCCTGTCCTGAATAAGCTAAGTGAAGGTGGGAATGTCATGTTGGGTCTCGCTGGGAGGTGAGAATGATGAGGAGGGGGAGGGAGACCATCCCTGGCAGAGGTGACAGACAGAGTGAAAGTGGAAGCACTTAAAGGCCAGTGTGTTGGAGCAGGGAGGCCAGAAGGCAGCCAGATCTGGTTGAATCGGGCTTTATCCTCTGTCCCCATCCCTCCAGCCTGCAGTCTCTCCATCCGGCCTCCATTGTCCATCCTTCCTTCCTCTCTCCATGCCTTCACTCAACACACATTTTCTGGGAGCTTCCTCTGCTCTGTTAGGGAGTGTGGACCTGCCTGTGAGCACTGCCGTACGGTGCGGGAGGGAGCAGGAAACATCTGGGAGCAGCTGGGGAAGGTTGGGGAGCCTTCCTGGAGGAGGCAAGGGATCTCAGTTGAATCCTGAGGGTGGATGAGAGCTAAGGTGAAGAGAGATGAACAAACATTCCTTGTGGAGAGAAGAGAGATCACAGTGGTCCAGAAGTGAGGGTGTCAGGGGCAGAACAGCTAAAGACAGAACTGAGTGGAGCACAGAGACCAGAGTCCTATGGAGAGGCCATGATCTGCACTCAGAGCACCAAGGAGCACGGAAAGGTTGTAGGCAGCTGGCGGTCAACAGCAACACAGGCTGCATGTCAGCAGAGTCCTTGGATGGCCCTTAGTAGGGTGGCCAGGATTTTCAGGAAGACACGGAGGAGATCTGATGTCATAAGGGGAGGTTTGGGAGTGAAATGCTTGGGGAGAAACTTTGGATACAGAATCTATGGAACTTGATGATAAACTAGATGTGGAAAGGGAAGGAGATGGGAGGAGATGGGAGGGATGACACCCAGAGTTTCTGCCTCATGGCTGGGGCCCCACCAAGCTGGGCAGGCGAGTGCAGACCCTGCAGAGCCAGGGCGGCCGGCGGACGTCTCAGGGCCAGGTGGGCTCAGGAGCAGACGCTAGGGATGGAGGTCAAGGTGGATACTCAGTCCTGAGATGCAGAAGGAAAGAGGCAGAGACGGAGTATCCTGGAGCTGGGAGGACAGGTGTGTCCGTACAGAAGGAGGCATGGACATGGGTAGGGCGGCTCTGGTGGGTGTGGGGGTGGAGCGTGGCAGTGGTCGTGGTGAGGAGGAGAAGAGCATAGTAGGGCCCTTCAAGGCAGAGAGAAGTGGGTGGATGTGGCTGGGAGGTGGGAGGTCCTCTCAGACCTCAGGCCCTGGGAATAGGGAAGTGGTGGCAGGAGGGAGGGGTAGGACCCAGAGGTGGGACACACGTCTGCCCCGTACAGTGGTTCTGTGGCTTCTCCTCCTTGTCCCCTTCACTGCCCTCTTAGAGGTCTTCCCAGACCTCCCGGGTCACCATCTGCTGCTGTGTTCTAGCACCTGTCAGCATCTGAGAGTCTCCCTTTAGGTTATGTCTATACTGTTCTGTGGTGCCCTTGTTCACCACCGCACTCTGCTGTCTGGCATGTACCTCCACACAGCAGAATAGTGGTCAGTGATGCTGACTAGTGCTGAAGGTGGACAGGGGACTGAAGTACAGGTGTGCACACGCAGCTCTGGGGGCTCAGACAAGCACGGACCAATATGGACCTAGAGAAGCTTCCTGGGCTCTCCAGAGAGGCCTACTCTCCACAGGAGTGCTGGTCCTCAGCCACCTCTCTGAGCAGCCCCTCCACGCCATGTACACTAGGCCTGTAAATCTGTACAGAGCACGGCTGTCCACACATAGAGGTAAACGCGTAGGCGTGGCTGTGCTCTCATAGAACTTTATGGACACAAACAGGGCTTATGAGCTATAGTTGGCTGGCCCCTGCCTTCCTACCGCTCTTCCTGGGACACCCTCTCAAGAGTCTGAGTCACCATCAGTCACCTGGCTGCTGTCTCCCAACACAGAGATACTTAGTAGAGCTCGGTTCTGGTGTAACACCTTCTTTCAGGGAGAGACCAAGCACGTGCTCTGGTGCGGGGGGTGGGGGGGTGGTGGCCAGCCGGGCCCGTCTGTGGGCCTCTGGCGACTTGTGCTTTGCCCCACAGGCTCCGCCGCTTCTGCCATTACATCGTGACCATGCGGTACTTTGAGATGGTCATTCTTGTGGTCATCGCCCTGAGCAGCATTGCCCTGGCAGCCGAGGATCCTGTGCGGACAGACTCACCCAGGAACAATGTGAGCACCTCATTCAGGCTGTGGAGGGGCTGGGAGGTGTCAGGGTCCTGTCTGCTCCCTCTAGGGGTGTGGGGTGAGGGTCTGGGGGCACCTCCTGGCCCAGCCCCAAGTTATAGACAGGAATAGTGAGGATATGCCCAGGGCCAGTGCCGCTGCCAAAGGGGGCTCCACCCACGACAGTGGCCCGCAGGACCCCTGGCCAAGGAGTTGTCTGCTCAGAGGCCTGGAGGGAAAACGTGTTCCCACTGAAATAGTCTTGGCTCAAGCTTTCAGCCTAGCCTTTGACAATAACCTTCCTGTTGGTTCCAGGCTCTGAAATACATGGACTACATTTTCACAGGCGTCTTTACCTTTGAGATGGTGATAAAGGTGAGATATGTAGTTGCCCTGGTGGCCCCAGGGCTTTGCTCATCCTCCCTCATGACTGAGATGCCACAGGGCCCCTGTAGCCGCTGTTGAGGGCTTGTGGTGGGTGTGCCCTGGGTGCGTGCTCAGTGAGAGAGTGCATGCACAGGTGTGTGGTGATGGGTGTTGTGAAAGGCAGAGGCCAGTTCATGAAAGATTCACCACAGCATTATCCCAGTTTGGGGAGAGCTCACCAGCATCATTCCTGTGTCTACCTCACTGCTAAGCAAGGGCTACAGGCTTCTGTGAATGTGCAGGTATGGGCTCAGCCCCACCCTCGGGGTTGTCTCATGATAGAGGAGGAGGGCCCATGACATCAGCCTGGGGAGAAGGGGAGCTTGGGGAGAGGGTGGAGGCCTCAACACCCAAACATCGTGGTGAGTGGATGCTGAAGACTTGTGTAAAAGAATTCCAGGGGCGTCTGGGTGGCTCAGTCCGTTAAGCGTCCGACACACGATTCAGTTCAGGTCATGATCTCCTGGTCATGAGATGGAGCCCCACGTCTCCATCCATAAGATTCTCTCTCCCTCTTCCTGTGCTCCTGCCCTGCTTGCCTGAGCATGCGCATGTTGTCTCTCAAAAAATAAACAAATGAATGAATGAAATAAAAGAGCTCAAGTGTTTGATGTTCGGTTAAGGACTGACCATTTCATTGTGATTGCTTCTGTCTCTCAGTATTGGCAGGCACTGCTCCCTTTTCAGTGTCTGACAGGTGGTGGTGCATGTGTTTGCACACACTGTGTTCAGCTGTGTTGCATGCACACACACACGCATGCAGTCTTTGACTACAGTGCAGCTTCGGGTGTGCCTGTGACTTGGGTACTTCGTGTGTGTGCATCTGCATATCACGCCTGCTTCTTCATTTCCTCTTATAAACTCCTGGTGGGGGGGGGGGAAGCATTTTTTTTTGTCATCCCATTTTATAGACACGGAAGCTGAGGTTTAGAGATATTAAGGTGCTTGCTGGAAATCACAGCTTTAGGAGTGGCAGCACCAGGTCCGTGTGAACCCCCAAAGCCCTTTCTCCTGCTGCAGAGAGCTGACCCTCTGAGGGTCTGGGTTGGGGCATGAGCTCCCTGGGGCTGTGCATTCCTACAGCCCAGTGATGGGGGAAGGCGTCTCATTTTTAGGCTCCAAGGGGATTGGGGGCCCAGGCAAGATCTCAGCCAGTCATTACCAATGAGGGATATTTGGGTCAATGGCACTGAGGTTGAAAGGCCCCCTGAGGGCCTCAGAGGGTGTGACCTGAGTAGCATCTTGTCCCCAAATCCATGACTCTGCGGCCTGGCCCTGGTTTTCTTTCTGAAAGATTGTATGCCTAATACGTGTTTCTCCTCTGAAGATGATTGATTTGGGACTGCTGCTGCACCCTGGGGCCTACTTCCGGGACCTGTGGAATATTCTGGACTTCATCGTGGTCAGTGGGGCCTTGGTGGCATTTGCCTTCTCGTAAGTACTGTGTCTCCTCTGGGTCTGTCTGGGCTGCAGTCCCCAGAGCTGTAATGAGTATGGGAATAAGGGAAGGAAGGGCCCCATTGGCCTGCGCGGGCTGTCTGTAGCTCCTGTCTACTTGGGGCTGGGCTTGTGTGGGGTTAAGAAGATCTCAAGGCCCACTTGGACCTACCACAGCTTGTGGTTCTGAGATTGTGTAGGCAGTCCTCTGGGTTATTCGGTGCCTGCCTGTCGGGTCCTTCAGAGCAACTACCTGCCCTGACCTTAGCTGCACCACTTGTTCAGCCAGAGCTGGGCGGTGGTGCTGGTGGGTGTCTTCCCCTGTTGGAGCGTTAGACCATTTTCTCTGACTCCATAGCGGGCAACACTCAGCCCTATTGTGGCTGGGCCTGGATTGGCTCAGATCCTGCATGGTGATGGGCATGGGATAGGTATGGGGGGCTTGGGTGGAGCTGTGGAGGAGATCCAGAGATTAGGAAGACCCCCAGTGATGCAGACACCGAGGGATGGTGTCTTCATCTTCTCTGAGCCCTTGGGGAGGGCGAGGCCTCCTCACTGACTCTCTTCTCTTTGTCTCTTCTTGCTGGACTCTCGGTAGGAGCTTCATGGGGTAATGCCTTCCCTCTGCCCCGTACTGCCCCACATCATAGCACAGCATGGCCCCTTGTGGGCCGGTTCACCACCATGCCTCACCTCTGCTCATCCTCCTCCACCGTCCAGGATGCATGCTGCCAGGAGCCATGTCCCCATGCCACATGTTCCTGCCTCACCTCCAGGGGCTGGGCTGGAAGCTGGGGCTGGGGCTGGGACTGGGGCTTGGCATGGCCAGTCCTTGGTGGGGAGGTGCCCCAAGTGAGTGCTGGAGGCTGGGGACATGGGCCCTGAGGGCAGTGAGGGCTCAGGGGGGAGCCGCTGCAAACATGGCTGCCAGGATGTCGGGCATCCTGAAATCCCTTCCCACGTCTCTTCTCCAGAAACGGGGCTTTCTTTCCTCTCTGTTCTCCACAACTGCCTCTGTGGGGGTCTTAACCGGCTTTCTTTGTATATAAAGTGTCAGTGAGGGGCTTGGGAGTGACACAGGGGAAGGGGTACAATCCAGCTTGGTGGCCTCAGCAAGACAAAGGCTCTGAGCGGGCAGGAGAGAAACAGAACACAGAACACCCGAGGGCTGCCCCTGCAGAGAGCCCTCCCCCCAGAAAACCAAAGCAGGTGTCCCTCCCTTCTGCCTCCCTCAGGTGTCCACCCACCCACCCTGCCTCTTGTTCTCTCTGTGCTGGTCTTAGCAGGGCTGCTGGAGGAACCTCGTTTGGGATTGGGTGTCAGGAATGCTGGGGTATAGAAACACCCGACGTGGTGGTCTGGAGGCTGGGTTTTTCCCATCTGGAAGCTTGGTGTTTCAGAGAGAGTTTGATCTGGTTCTGGACTGTAGGCCCTAGCTGGGTCTTGAGAGATATAGGGGGCTGGGGCTCTCCAGCTCTCCTCAACCCACAGATCCTGCCTGGGCCTCGTAGCTCACTTTCCCTAGAGCTTGGCTGGAGTCCAGAGAAGACCACTGGTGGCCCTGCTCCCTCTCTTCATGTGCAGGCTCCTTGGGAGCTTGGAGAGAAGTGGCCTCTGAACAGGATGGAATAGGGCCCCCAGCCCTGAGTCTTCAACCACTGCTGAGCATGGAGTGTGGCCTTGCTTCTAAGAATTGCTTCCTTAGGAAGTCTGTGAAGGCCACTTGGGACGCTCCCCCCACCCTGCCCACCAGCCCTGGCTTTTGATTGGTAGGAGGGCCAGCCCCCAGAGTCTGACATTTCCTGGGGCCCTGGCAGCCTGAGAGAGCCACCTGGGTCTGCTCTGGCTTCCTGTGAGGGCTGCCTGATCAGGACTCACAGGTCCTGGATTTCCAGGCTTGTATCTGGTGCCTGGAATTTTTTCCTGACTTCTTGTCTTACCCCCCCCCCCCCCCACTGTCCCACTCCCTCAATCTTGGTTTTCTGGTCTGCTGCTCTCTTTGTCTCTGTGGCTTTTTCTCCCTCCCTCCCTCTCTGTTTCTTTCTCTTCCCTTTAGTATTTCTTTCTTTCTTTGTCCACCCCTTGCATTGCATTGTCCCTTGCGTCACCTTTGTATTCATCTAACGTTTTCTTTTTCTTACTTTGCTCCCCTCCTCCCCTCCCAGCACGCCTGTCCTCCCTCTCCTCTCCCCTTTCTGTCAGTTTTACCTCATCCGGAGGAGTGTGGGGGCAGCTGAGCGAGTACAGTCAGGGAGATCCAGACATGTTCCTCCCTACCTCCCTATACCAGGGCTGGAGAGCAAGAGAAACCAGCCCTTCCAGAAGGCTCTCGCACTAATGGCTTGTATGTTTCCATGGGCTGGCCCAGGCTAGGTCTGCAGTCCTGGGGCCAGCCCCCTTCTGTCCTCTTTATTTCCATTGCCGGTCTTAGCATGGTGGCCAGAGGAAGCTGGTTTAGGGGAGTGCTGGGGTAGAAGTGGCCGACGTGGTGTGGGAGAATGGCTTCTTTCCTGCTGGAAACCCAGCATTCCCTTACACCAGTTACTGCTGACCCAGCCCTGGCCCTCATCTGCTCAGATGAGGGCTTTGCCATGCAACCTGTAGGAGGAGATGCAGAGGCCTCGCTGTTCCTGAGTGTTTGCCCTGGGGCCTAAGGCAAAATGCTCAGGAGAGCCTAACCCAGACCCCAGTAGGCTTTGTGGAATCTGAGCATGAGTGTGCATCCTGCCTGTCTGCATGTGTGGCTTCTCCCTTCTAGAGGATCCAAAGGGAAAGACATCAACACCATCAAGTCCCTGAGAGTCCTGCGCGTCCTGCGGCCCCTCAAGACCATAAAACGGCTGCCTAAGCTTAAGGTGAGAGTGTGGATTTGGGGCTTGAGGAGTGTGCAGGGCTGTGTATACACGTGTGTGTGGATGTGCACGTACATGTGAGTGTAGGTCTAGACGTACGTGTATGGGTATTGTGCACATAGGTACATGTAGTTATGCTTGTGAGTGTGTGCACGTGGGTGCCTGGATGTGAGTGCATGTGTGTGTTGTGTGTACAAGGTTGCACTGCATGCGGGTATGCACACGCATGTGTGTGGTATGCACATGAATGTGTGAGTGCACGTGTGCACGTAGAAGTAACCCTGTCTGGCTGCAGCTTCCACGTGGGGTGGGATGAGAGCGCCGAGGGAGGGCCCCTACTTGTGTTCTCAGATGGTGCGTTGTGTGAGCGGGTCAGGCTCTCTCAGTTCCGCGACTCCCCCGCAAGGAACGCTTAGTGTCAGTAGTGTTCTGTAAGGCTCTTCTTCCTCAAGCCGGCAGCAGACACGGTACAGGGAAGAAGGGGCTGCCGAGAGAAGCGGAGGGTCCCGGGGGACATGCAGGGAGGTAGGGGCTCTTGAGAAATGGTTACTGGGCTTGGCCCTGAGGATGGGTGTGGCTGAGGTTCCGGATAAAGGAAAGAGTATGGACCCGAACACCTGGGGAGTTGTGTTAAAGTATGATAGTCACTGAGCTTCTTCCTCACTGTGAAGAATGCTTTGGATGCTTAAACTCATTTAATCCCACAAAACTGTGTAGTACAGTGTTGTGAGCAGCGTGCGGATGTAACCCTTGCAGGCCTGAAGCAGTGTGGGGGTTGCAGAAGGCAGTTTGCTTGTGAAGGGGTGGACTGGGGCGGGGGGTGGCTTGAAGGCGGCCAAAGGCCCTCTGTGTCAAGCAGGGACCTGGACCCGGCCTGGGGGGTCAGGGGTGTCATGGACACCATGGAAGTGGGCAGTGGCTGCATTTGCTGAGGCAGCTGCTGGTGTCTGGACTGTGCCAGGCAGTGTCTTGAGGGATGGTTGTGGGTCTGCCTTTTTGCACAGCTGGAGCAGGATGGGGGGAGTCTCCTCAGCTCTGAGAAATAGGGAGCAGGGCCAGGGTCAGCAGTACTGGGCATTCAGGGAAAGCCGAGCTTCTGGGTGGGGAAGAATCTGAGAAAAAGCTCTGGCGGTGGCAGGAACAGATGCCAGAGTCACCTCTGGGCCATACCAAAACACGCCAGAAGTCTCTGTCTTGGAGCTGGCCACAGCGTTGTTGCCTCTCTGCCCCATTTTGGCTCCCACCCGTGGGCAAAGTATGACCCACTGGCAGGCCGGGGTGCAGGAGCAGGGTCTGGCCGTATCCCCGTCCACACTCCTTTCCCTCCCTGTCAGCCACCCCTGGCACACGCTGGCCTGGGCTCCAGGTTGTCCTCATTTATGTAGCCTGACCCAGGCTTCTACCACCAGCTTCCCGTCAGGGTCCAGCCCGTCTGCCCAGGCCACCTCCTCTAGCACCTCCTGCCCGCTCATCCCGTCCTGGGAGAGGCGGTGGCAGGCAGCTTCCTGTGTTAAGTCAGTGGGCAGCAGTTCCCTCCATGATTATGGCCTCGACGGTCCTCGGATACGGGGAGGCCCGGAGGTTCTGAGTTGAGCTCTCTTCCCCTCCAGGCCGTGTTTGACTGTGTGGTGAACTCCCTGAAGAACGTCCTTAACATCCTGGTTGTCTATATGCTCTTCATGTTCATATTTGCTGTCATTGCGGTGCAGCTCTTCAAAGGGAAGTTTTTCTACTGCACGGATGAGTCCAAGGGGCTGGAGAGGGACTGCCGGTAAGTCAGGCAGGGCTGGGAGTGGGGAGCCCAGTGAGGGCTCTGGGAGGAGCCTGCTTGGGGTCCACCAGAGAGCTGGGGGTGTGCCTCTGTCCCCAGGGTCACACTGGGACTTCTGGCTCATTTTCCTCAGCAGAGCTGGGGACCAGGCGCTTCTGAGGGACATGCTCTTCCTGCCCATAGACATCAGGGAGCACATGGTGGTGGGGGGGTCACTGGGGTGTTGCTTGAGGGCTCTGCAAATCTTGGAGCTCTAGGCTAGACTCTAGGATCAGAAGGGCTGCCCTATGCCTGGAGCTGCTTTCACCATCACTGCGAGGCCTCAGGCCTCTCTGGACCCAGCCCCACTCCAGAGCAAACAGGAGAGATGCCCTCAGGGAGGAACTAGGGGAAATGGAGGCGGGTGCTGGTGCGGGTGCTGAGCAAGGTGGTGTGGGCGGCTGCTTCTCCAGCCACAGGCAATGGCCCCAGCTGCCTCTGTTCATGTAATATTCTCTCGTGTAAATACACCACCACGAATTTACCCACTCTGTGACTGATGGGCATGGGGGGTATTTCCAGTCTGAGGCTCTTGTGAGCAGTGCTGTTGTGATTGTCCCAGTATGTGTCTGCTGGGAGGCACACACATGCAGTTCTAGGAGGTGTTGCACACCTGGGAGTGAGACTGCAGGGTCGTGCACTGTGCTTGTGTTCAGCTTCTGCCGGTGCTGCCAGATAGGTGTGTAAAATCGCACTCCTGCCACATGGCTGAGAACTCCAGTACTGTGCACCAGGGGGTTCTTGGTGTGTTGCATCTTTGGATCTGTAGCCTTTCTCATGTTG
Source organism: Lynx canadensis (assembly GCF_007474595.2). NCBI lineage: Eukaryota > Metazoa > Chordata > Mammalia > Carnivora > Felidae > Lynx > Lynx canadensis. Next base: position 93,948,009 of record NC_044315.2, read on the forward strand.
GGCTGGTGGCATTTCTCTGTGGTTTAATTTGGGCTGGGTGCCTCACCAGGTGATTGACCACTCCAGTATCCCTGGAAAGGGTCTATGCAAGCCCTTGCCTGTTTTCCCGTATGGATGTCTTTCACTTTCTGATTGATTTGTAAGAATTTTGTGAAGTCCTGGATAGGCATCCATTGCCAGATCTATGGATTATGTCTTCAAGGTCTTAGGGACGCCTGGGTGGCTCAGTTAGTTAAGTGTCCGATTTGATTTCGGCTCAGGTCATGATCTCACGGTTCGTGGGGTCGCGCCCTGCTGTATGCTGTACAGCCCTCAGGCTGTATGCTGACAGTGCAGAGCCTGCCTGGGATTCTCTCTCCCTCTCTCTCTGCCCCTGCCCCAGTCACACATGTGTGTGCATGCACGCGTGCTCTCTCTCTCAAAAGAAATAAACATTTGAAAATTAAAAAGTAAAATAAAAATAAAAAAGTAAAATAAAAATCTTGATTGTAATATAGTCCAATTTATCTCTCTTATGTTTAGTACTCTTTGTATCCTTTTCAGAAAATCTATACAAAGGTCAGGGAAATGCCCTGTTATGTTTTCCTCTAAAAGTTTTAGTTTCGCGTTTGACATTGAGATCTGTGATCTATCTGGAGTTGACTTTGTGTGTTAGGTGAGGTGTGGATAAAAATAAATTTTTCTGTAGATGGATATCCAGTTGACCCAGCACCATTTACCTGAAAAGACCATCCTTTCCCCATTCAGTGATATCCTTTGTTTTTACTGAGATAACAATTCTTACGAAGCATCCATTGAAAGTGAACAAGTCAGTGACTTTTAGTATATTCACAGATGTTTGCAACCACCACCATAGTCAATTTTAGAACACTTTCGTAAGTTAAAAAAAAAAAACCCACAAAAAACCCCGTACCCTTTACTACCCACTAGCTCCCCATCTCCAACCCTAAGCAACCATGGATCTATTTTTTTCCTCTTTAGTTTTCCGTGTTCTGGATGTTTCATGTAAATGGAATCATAAATATGTGGTCTTTGGTGTCTCATCTCTTTCCTTTACCATCATGTTTTTGAGGTCACCCGTGCTGTAGTGTGTGTCAGAACTTCACTCCCTCTTGTGGTTGGATCTGATTCCGCTCTGCAGATAGATATGCCGCATTTTATTTATTCATTCATCTGTTGATGGACATTTGGGTGTTTCCATCTTTTGGCTATTGTCATTAATGCTTCTGTGAACATGTGTACAAAGTTTTTGTGTGGACAGATGTTTTATTTATTTGTCTTTTAACGTTTATTTATTTTTGAGAGAGAGAGACACACAGCGTGAGCAGGGGAGGAGCAGAGAGAGAGGGAGACACAGAATCCAAAGCAGGCTCCAGGCTCTGAGCTGTCAGCATAGAGCCTGATGCAGGGCTCGAACCCACAAAACATGAGATCATGACCTGAGACGACGTCTGCCACTCAACTGACTGAGCCACCCAGGCGCCTCTCATTTCTTTTGAGTGTATACTTAGCAGTGGAATTGATAGGTCATGTGGTAAATCTGTTTACCAGTTTCAGGGACTGACAGACTTCCAGTATGACTGACCCATTTTATATTCCTACCAGCAGTGTGGGAGAGTTCTGATTTCTCCATATCCTTGCCAACACTTGTTATTTTCCTTTTTAAAAATTTAATTATAGCCATCCAGTTGGTATAAAGTGATATCTTAATTCAGTTTTCATTTGCATTTCCCTGATGACTCATCATGTTGAACATCTTTTCATGTGCTTATTGGCCATTTGTATATCTCCTTCGGAGAAATGTCTGTTCAGATCTTTACCCATTTTTTAATTGGGTTATTTGTCTTTTTTGTAATTGATTATAATAGTTCTTTATATATTCTAGATTCAGGTCCTGTCAGAGAGAGGATGTTCAAATATTTGGTCCCATTCTGTGTGTTGATGATGTCTTTCAAGCACAAAAGCTTTACATTTTGATGAGGTCCAATTTATCTACTTTTTTCTTTTATTGCTCCTGATTTTGGTATCATATCTAGCAATCCCTTCCCAAATCTTACGCCCCCTTGTGTTTTCTTCTAACAGTTATCTAGCGTTAGCTCTTACCTTTAGGTCTTTGATCCTTTTTGAGTAGGATTTTGGACATGGAGTGAGGTAGGGGTCCAACTTCCTTCTTTTGCAAGTGGATACCCAGTTGTCCCAGCACCATCTGTTGATGGTGTTTCCCTCCATTGGGTGGGCAGCCCTTTCAAAAATCAGTTGGCCATAGACAAATGGGTTTATTTGGATCCTTGGTCTTTATCCTCTAACCTCCTCTACATTCTCATCTCCAGGGGTCAGTATTTGGATTATGAGAAGGAGGAAGTGGAAGCTCAACCACGGCAGTGGAAGAAATACGATTTTCACTATGACAATGTGCTCTGGGCTCTGCTGACACTGTTCACAGTGTCCACGGGAGAAGGGTGGCCCATGTGAGTGTTCATATGGTTCATTGTGTTTGATCAGGCTAGAGAAGAGGGGCAACTCGGACAGGGAGTCCCATACTCTGCATCTGTTTGTGTTTTAGTCACTCAGCAAATACCCCATAGGCTCTTGTATCTACCAGGTAAGACATAGCTCTGCCTTCCAGGAGTGGGGTGGCCTGGGAAGAGGAGGAGATTACACCAAAGCACACCGCATAGTGATTTCCTGAAAGTCCTTTTTGAGTAGCTGAAGGTCAGAAGTGAATGGGGCTATTCAGCATCTCCCTGTGCTACTCCTCTGGCCTCAGTTAAGGGTAGACAGAAGGATGTATGTGTTCAGTTGCCACACTGGATAACAGGGAGGACCACCACTCAGAAGGTGGGATCAATGCTCTGACAGGTGGCCCAGGGCTTTCCAAAGGCAGGTGAGGCTGGGTATGAGCTGGTGAGCTGGGCATGAGCAGGTGTGAGCCGGGAGTGAGCAGGGCAGGGCACAACTCGTGGGCCTCCACCTCTCCTGGGGTTAGGACATTAGGCACTGGAGACCTCCCCTTGGTGGCTCTCCAACAGTCCTGAGTACAAACCCCATCAGTAAGGTAGCCCACCTCCAGGAGGTTGCAGTCCTGGGGGGTGGGGTGGGACAGGCTTTGGCCTGCCATGTTGAGCCTCCTTTTCTCTTGCCATCTCTGGGCTCAGGTATGGAAGCCTCACCTGTGATACAGGTCTTGATTTCCCCATGGGTCTGTACTCAGGGGTCCCCCTGACTCTTGGTGTTTGCTCTTGACACAGGGTCCTGAAACACTCTGTGGATGCCACCTATGAGGAGCAGGGCCCAAGCCCCGGGTACCGCATGGAGCTATCCATCTTCTATGTGGTCTACTTTGTGGTCTTCCCCTTCTTCTTCGTCAATATCTTTGTGGCCTTGATTATCATCACCTTCCAGGAGCAGGGGGACAAGGTGATGTCTGAGTGCAGCCTGGAGAAGAACGAGGTGGGTGGCTCCCTCTTCTGTCCCCTGTGCATATGTACAGTGGACACTCTGCTGGGCTCGCTTGATGGGCAGCATGGGCAGGACCATTGGAAGCCAGTACAGCACAGAGAGAGACTGAGTGTGGGTGGTCAGGGCTGCCTGCGAGGATGAAGGAGACAGGCGTGGGTGCAGTGGGTGCTACAGTGTGGGGTTCTCCCCAGACAAGTTCTCAGTGCTCCTTTCTTTCCACACAGAGGGCTTGCATTGACTTTGCCATCAGCGCCAAGCCCCTGACACGGTACATGCCCCAGGACAAGCAGTCGTTCCAGTACAAGACGTGGACGTTTGTTGTGTCTCCGCCCTTTGAGTACTTCATCATGGCCATGATTGCCCTCAACACGGTGGTGCTGATGATGAAGGTGTGCGGGCCCAGTACGGGGGCAGTGGGTGGCCGCTGGGTGTGAGAGAACTGTAGTTACATTTGACCATGTCCTGGTCAGCATGGGATGCCTATGGAAGCCAGTGCCATAGGTTGCGCATGGGCTGAGTTGGTGAGAATGTCCTAGGAGGAGATGGGGAGAGCAGGACGGGGTGTCCGTGTGCTGGGCAGGCATGCAGTTCTCTCTGCATGCAGTGCTCTGGCAGAAGGTCACGGTGATCCCTGGTGGGGTGTCTTGGGGCAGTTGAACCTATGGCCAATGACACTCATTCCCCGTGCAGTTCTACAATGCACCCTATGAATACGAGCTGATGTTGAAATGCCTGAACATTGTGTTCACATCCATGTTCTCCATGGAATGCGTGCTGAAGATCATCGCCTTTGGGGTGCTGGTAGGTGCCTTGACTCCCTCTTGGCCTCTTGGTGGTCTGCATTGTGGCTCCCCATCTGTAGAGAGACCTGCAGAGACTTACAGCATGGAGCTGGGAATCCCCCAAGCCCCCAGAGGAAATGTGACCTTGTAGGGGCGCTAAGGAAGGGGCTGCTCTAATGCTCTCAGCTGCCTGAGCTCTGCCCCCAGCTCAGTTCCTGGAGACAGATGGAGCCAGATTCCTCCTCTCTGGACTCACAGCTCTCAGTCTGCACCTGCCCAGACCCACAGGTGTTTACTTACCCAGCTGTGGTGTCCCACCTGGGGTGGCCCATCTGTCCCTTTGCCCCTTTCTTGATTAGGAGCCATGTCTTGCAACTCCTTGCCTGGCAGAAACCCTCACCAGCCACTAGCAGTAACTGCTCTTTTTTCTCTCTAGAACTATTTCAGAGATGCCTGGAATGTCTTTGACTTTGTCACTGTGTTGGGAAGTATTACTGATATTTTAGTAACAGAGATTGCGGTAAGTAGCATTTCCTGTCCCTCCTCGAGGGCCCCAGCGTGATTTCCTTCTAGGTGGTGCTCCCTCAGTGTGCCTCCAGGTCCTAAGTGTTAGCTCCTCTTCTCTTGCTAGAGTTCCCCAGGAGCCCCTGGAAAGAAGGAGTCTCCTCTCCAGAGGTGGAGTTGGGGACTGAGGACTGATTGAAAAAAATGCTTTTTCTTGGATAAGAAAGTGGTTCCCAAAAGGTCTTCCAGTTTGGTGGCCTGAGAGCCACCTGGGAGCTCCATGGTAACAACTGACCAGGAAGACAAGAGTCTTTTAAATCTGTGTGTGTCTAACAAATCTAACAATTTGGCACCAAAATTACATAAACTAAAATCAACAAGAATATAGGATATTTTAAAATACCAGGTTTGTTTTACATGTTTGTACGTGTGTGTATAAATAAAACTAGACAATCTCATTCATGTTAAACATGCATGGATTATATGTAAAAACTGACCAAGTGCTAGAATATAAACTTGTCTCAACAAATTTCAAAGAATCTGAATCATAAAGCAATATTCTTTGAGTACAGTGCTTTCTCTTAGAATTAAATGGCAAAAAATCTCATCTCTGTCTTATGTTGAATTCTCTAGGAGCATCACCTGAGATGGGGTGCTTGTACAAATCATTTCTTAGGAAGTAGTCCCAGGCAAAACCATTAGAGAGTGGATTGGGGAACTGATGGGTAAGAGAAGGAGGACCAGAAATGTATCTGGAGCCAAGTTGGGGGTGAATTTGGCTCATCCCTCACTGGGGGTGGTCGCACTTCAGAGCTGCAAACCTCTTCCTCTGTACCTGTTAGTGCTCAGCTAAGGGCTACAGCTGGAGGTGTTAATGGTCAGACACCTCCGGCTCTTCTGAGTATACCCCGTGTGCAGGCAAAGCAGGCTCTGGCACCTGCTGGGGGTGCAGGAATGTCAGATTCCATGGTAACAGGGCCACATGGTGCCCGTTCAGTGGTAACAAGTGTCTGCTGTGCCACCCTGGCTCTGCTCAACCCTTGTACACACCTCACACTGGGTTTACTTCACTCATTCTTCAGGATGGTGCTGGTCACCATCTCTGGAAGAAGAGGGTTGGTAACCAGCTGGAGTTGATCTGAGTTAAGTTGATGTTCATTAACTCATTCTTCCTCTGACCCTTTTGAGGTCCCCTGAATGGTGGCCATCTGCTGCTCTGGTTGCTGGCCTGGTAGGTGGCCCACACTGTCATCCACTGTAACCTAAGTCCCTGATTGCCATACTTGTGCTCCAGCTGCCGTGGTAGTCCAGTCATAGTTAAGACTGGTCATAGAAACACCTAGAAAGGCCCCAGTGAACCTCCTGATGTCCAGATAGACTTCTTCCTGCCCCTATGTACTGGTAGCTCTGCCCTTCTCAATAACCAGCATATGGGGCACCTGGGCAGCTCAGTCAGGTAAGTGTCTAACTCTTGATTTCTGCTCAGGTGATGATCTCACAGTTGTGAGATCAGTCCCTGAGTTGGGCTCAGTGCGGTGTGTGGAGCCTGCTTGGGATTCTCTCTCTCTCTCTCTCTCTCTCTCTCTCTGCCCCTTCCCTGTTCTCTCTGTCTCAAAAAGTAAACAAACAAACAAGCAAACATAAAACAAAGAATAACCAGCATCAAATACCCTGGCCAGTATGGAAACTATGCTCTGCCTGTTTTTCTTAAGGCATGTTCCACAGTGGAAGCTTTCCCTACTCCTTGAGCCAGGACCTCTAGATTTGCCATACCTAAACTTGGGGAGAGGGAGCACAAAGTCTGCCCTCAGTAGCTGGAGTGATACTGAGAGGGGCTACCCCTAATTCTACCCCTTGCTTCCTGGGTCTGGACGTTTTACCAGTTGGGCACCCAGTACCGCCTCTTGGCCATCAGTTCATCTTAAAGGACAACATCCCAACCCCATGAGGTATATAGCACCAAGCCAGCATTTAATCTGTGCCTTTAAGAGTCTGTTTCAACATTTTATTAGGTTAGCATCTCCTGAATGATGTTGAATATGATATGGATCCTGAGTCATGTGTCCTTTGTAGCTCCTGTGCTTATGCTGAGCTGATGTTATGTGGAATCCCATGTTGATGAATCTCTGATACTAGCGTAGGCCAAGGTATTCCGTCAGCAAAGACGAACCCACACCCAGGATATGAGTGATCCCACTTGAGATAAATCACTGCTGTTTCCAGGTGAAAGGATTCCCATGTAAGCAACTTAGTACCAAGGGGCTGATTGACAGCCTGAAGTGTGGTACACTGTAAAGGCCTAGCTGACTTCTGCTCATAGCAGGCTGGATGTTCAGCAGCGGCCATGGCTGGATCAGCTTTGTTGAGAGGGAGCCCAGCTGGGTGGCTCAGGCACAGCCTTCATCTCAGCCACCACAGTCACTTCATTCATGGATCTACTGTATAAACACTGGGGCTGTTGAGGATGGAGGCTGGCTGTTACCTGTTGGGCAAACGATCTCAGGAGCTGGTTCTTAGTGCCCCTACAGCTGTGGATGCTCTGGTGGACCTGGTTGTGTATTACAAGGACCTGCACGTCACGTACATTCCCCAGACCCATCCAGCCTTTCCCCAAACTTTGTTCTTTCTGGAGTCCTGACAAGGCTTTAGCTCTTGCCAGAGGTCCTGTAGTCCATACCACAGGCAACTTCTTTCTCCATAGACACCATGGCTGATGAGGTACCCAGAGCACCACCCAGAGCTCTGCTTCACCACTGCCTTTAAGGTTGTCTCTGTGTGGGACTCTACTGAGGCTGTACCAATTTATTGAGCCAACTGCTCCATAAATCAGGTTGGCTATAGTGATCATCCCATGATTCACTGGGGTCAGGGTGAGCTCAGGAAGACAGAGTTGCAGCAAAGGTGAGACATCTGAGGCACTGGGCCACCTGTCATATGACTGTGTCTTCTAGACATGCTTGGGTTTGGCCCTGGATGCAGCACTTCTGTCATATGCAGGATTGATGACGGGCCTGCCACATATACTCATAAGGAGAAACTTTGGTACCATAGGCACTGTTGTTTCATGGTCAGATGCAGTCTCCACCCAGGGCCCAGTATCCAGGAGTAGCCCTCTCATTGGTGATGTCTGTAGCAGATGACATGGCCTTGTTCCAGAATCCTAGGTCTTTGCATTGGCTTTTCTATGTAGGCTTTCCAGCGACTCCACACAGTGTCTTTATCTACCACAGATACCCCAGCACTGTGGAATCTGTTGCATTTTATGGCCCAAGGTATAGTGCTCCTGGTACTGCAGCATGGATCTGCTAGAGACCCCTCTCTTGCTCTGAAATCTCTCAAAGCCGGCAGCTTTGTGTCACCTGATAAATAGGTCACAGCAGTATTTCCTTTGTGGTAAATGCCATCTCTGAAACCCAAGGAAGCCTATGAGAAGTAGGAAGTGTGAGGTGTGATAACTGATTTGTCTTTTACCTTGGGATCCATGTCCTGACGTGGCTCATACCACTGATTATAGTAGTCTTATGTGTTAAGTTTCCACCTAAAATACAAGGAAAGATTATTCCAATCCTAAACAAATTCTTCCAGTGAATAGAAAAAGAGTGAACATTTCCTATTTGTATGAGACTAGTATAATCTTGATACTAAAACTTTTTAATTGAGTATAATATGGGAAGATCATAATCCACACTCATTAATGTAGATACAGACACATCAGAAAGTCTAATTTACATTAACAGATCAAAGGACACTGTTAATGTGATTCTGTCTTGGCTCCAGAGAAGATGTATGGTAAAACTCAAATTGTATTCATAATAGAAATTATTGGTAATCTAGGAATTACTGACTTGATGAAGAGAATTTACCAAAAAATCCTATGCAAACATCATATAATGGTTAAATTTGGCAACAATTCCCTTTACAATCAGAGAAGGGCAATGATATTTGTAAGCACTACTTCTTTTCAACATTGAACTTCAGGTCCTGGTCAGTTAAATAAATTGAATGTTAGCCCCACGAAGACAGAGGTTTTTGCCTGTTTGGTTCACTGCCATATTCCAGGACTTAGAATAGTGTCTGACACTTTAGGTATTCAGTAGACACTTGTTGAATGAATAAGACAAGAAAAATAAATAAAATGTCTAAGTATTAGAACAGGAATAGGCAAAGCTGTCATTATTCCTAGATAACATTATTAGCTATTGATGAAATCTGGAAAAATGTAACACTGATAAAGAGTGTTTAGGATGGTTGCTGAGTAGATTACCTGAGTGAGTAGTTGACTGCATGCCATTACAGCATTAGCAGTCCTGACAGTAAACCTAACAGCATACATACGCAAGGTCTATGTATGGAAAAGTGCTAAACCTCAGTGAAAGATAGTAAAGAAGACTTAAGTAGATGGTGTTCTATTGCACAGTAAATAATTAGTGTCAATCTCAGAGATAATTTTGTCCAGATTGATATGTAGGTTCAATGTAATTTCAATACAAATACCACTGATTTTTTTTTGTTTGTGTGTTTTGGAAATTGACAATTTGCTTATAAAACTCATCAGAGAGAGCAAAGGCACCCAAATACTCAAGATATGTAAGAAGCAGAAGGTGCTGCTGCAGCTGTGGGGTGGGGGGACAGTTCCCATCAATGATAAGACTTATTATAAAGCGAGAACATTAAGAATATGGAGCTGACACAGGGATAGTAAATAAGCCAATGGACAGAATCAAGAGTTTAGAGTCAAAATCACTCGTGTATGAAAACTTGATGTATGACCCTGTTACTTAATGGGGAGACAGTTCAATAATTGATGTGGGTATAATGACTATCCATATCAGGAAAACCAGAAATTGAATCTTCACACCATTTACAAAAAAAAAAAAATCTATTTCAAATGGATGAAAATACTTAAATATAACAGGGAAAACTTTAAAACTCTTAGAAGAAAATACAGGAGATTATCTTTAAGACCTTGGGATAGGGACTGTTTGCATAAGCAAAATATACGAAGCACCAGCCATAACTGGAACAATTTTTCTATAAAATAAAAAGTTTCTGTTTATCAAAAGAAGAAAGGACAGTCCATTAACAGGGAGGGGTTGTTTGCATCACATTCCTTCATTTATCCGTTATAAATATTTATGCACTGCCTGTCATGTGCTAAGAAGTATTCTAAGTGCAGGGACAAAAGATGAAAATCTCTGCTCTTCTGGAGTTTCGTTCCACTGAGAAAGACATGGGTTTTAGACCACGATAGGCCCTGGGAGAAGGCACAGCAGAGAAGGGGTATGAGACATGGCAGGGGTGGGGGTGGTTCCAGGCTTTGATGGCTATGTGTCCAGACAAGATGTCACTGAGATGATGACTTCCAAGCAAAGATGTCTGGGTTTGTGAGGAAGCTGAGCAGGGGACGTCGGGGAACAACACCAAGCCCTGCACCCACCCTATGCCTGCACTCACAAGGGAGGACAATGGGCACACTGCCACAGCAGCAGTGTGGACAGAGGAGATGGGGGGCAGGGAAGACCTTGCAGCTGGAGTAAATTTTGGTTTATGTTGTGAGTGAGTAGGAGGATTTGGAGGGTTTTGTGAAGAGGAGTGACATGATTTGGCTTTTTAGACCAGACCTCTGGCTGCTCTGTTGAGGACACAGTGCAGGGCACAAGCAGAAGCAGCCAGACAACTTAGGGCTGTCTTCGTTTGGGCTATCCCAGGTGGACCCCAAGACAGGTGATCCCCAGGAATTCCAGGGGAGTGATGGAGTGGGCCAGGGAAGGGAGGCATCCAATGCAAGGTGCTATGAAGTCAGTTAGCATTGTGGGTCCTAATGGGGAGCTCTAAGCCTTAGTTACCCCAGCAAGTGCAAGTGACTGGGGTATTTTTCACCAAGTGCTGTCTGCCACTGGTTGAAGGCTGGTGGCAGGAGGGGGAGAATTCTCAGGAAAAATAGATGTAGATGCTGACAACTGAGTATCGGCCCTGTGGGGATGAGTGCCATGAGCATCACTGCAGAGAGCCCAGCAGAGGGACTGGGTGTTTGGGCTAAGGCGAGAGACTGTCATTCTGGACGTATTTTCCGGGAGAGATGTAGATGGACCAAATGTGGGTGTGACAGTTGAGGCAAGAATGACATCAAAGTCTAAGCACTTGGAAAATGGGTTGTCATTAATGAGAATGGAAAAGAATGTGGGTGGAACAGGTTTGTTGTGGACAGTCAGGATGCAATTTGTGCATGTTAGATTTGAGTTGCCTGGTGGCCTTCTCAAAGGAATTGTCCAAAAGGTAGTTGGACAGATGGGCCTGGAGTTTGGAGGAGAGATTCATGCCAGTGGCGTAAGATTGGGAATCATGAGCGTATAAGATGGTATCAGATCCATGAGACTGAATGAGGTCAGTAAAGGAGAGAAAAGAATGAGCTATTGAGGTCTGCGATGTGCCAACACGTAGTGACAAAGGCATAGCTGGAGGACAGAGAAGTTTTCCAAACCACTAGCAAACGTTAGTGTCCAGACTCTGCAAGGCTTTTCTGTGATCAGTAAGAAAAACAAAAGTGACCAAATTAAAAAATGAGGTATTTTAATAAGAAACAGAAATGGCCAGGGGTACCTGGGTGGCTCAGTCAGTTAAGCGTCCAACTTTAGCTCATGTCACGATCTCGTGGTCTGAGAGTTCAAGCCCTGCGTTGGGCTCTGTGCCGGCAGCTCAGAGCCTGGAGCCTGCTTCAGGTTCTGTGTCTCCCTCTCTCTCTCTGCCCCTCTCCTGCTCAAGCTCTGTCTCTCCTCTCTCTCTCTCTCTCTCAAAAATAAATAAACATAAAAAATCTTTAAGAAAAAAGAAACAGAAATGGCCAATAAACACAGGAAAAGGTGCTCAAGCTTACTTGTGATCAAAGAAATGTAAAGTGAAATGATATTGAGGTATCATTTCACACCCTCTGGTTTGTCAAACAGGAATTCTGACCATGCCAACGGTTAGCAAGGAAGTGGGACATCCAGAACCTGCACAGTACTGCGGGGGTGTCTGTTGGGCAACCTCTTTGGAAAGGTGTGGCAGTCCCTAGAAAGTTGAACATATGCATGCAGCTCAGCACCTTCTCTCTTAGGGACATATGCCAGAGCGCATCTGGGCTGGTGACCTGGGGCCACTGTCACACACGTTTGTGGCAGTGTTGTTTTCAGTAGCAGCAGAATGCGCCAATTGTCACGATACAATAACATAGGGAAGCCCACGCACACTGTGAGTATGAGGGTGACCTCCATGTCCAGAGAGGTGCTTCTCACAAACTGGGTTGGCTCACCATGGCTTAAAAGTTTGTCCAAGTCCAAAAAGGCTGCGCACAGTATCGTCCCGTTTTACAAAGGTTAAGAACAGTCAAGTAAAATGCATTTTAAGAGTTTGTGGTAAGACAGTAAAGAGAAGCACTTATTAACAAGAATTAAGGGCAGCTACTATGTCCAGGCAGGAGAAAGGGAGACAGGATGGACTTCAAAGGTAATGGTGACATTCTTGTTTTTTTAAGCTGGGTGAAGGATATATGGTTTTTTTTATTTTTTATTATTTTTCTTTAAAATGCGTCTACACACATTTATACATATTCTTTTGTTTATGTGGCATGCTTCACGGTTTTCAAAAATTAATAATCCAAATAATCTGGGCAAAAGTCCAAGGGTTCTCATTTAACACAAAAACGGAGGTTCTTATGTGCCACCAACTGTTGGTGTTGAGACATTGCCCAAGTGCTTCTCATCCAGAAATAGTTTGTACTATTGTGGTGTCTTCTGATCCCTGCAGGCCTCCTCCTTGGACACACGTATCTTTGTTTCCCGGATAAAGGGATCCAAACATTGAGCTCCCAGGACACAGCTCTGGGGGTTTCTTCATGCGTATGCGTCCTTGCCAGAGAGGGCAGACTGATGAGAGGGCATCAAGGGTGGGGCGTGCCAGTCGTGCAGAGAGCACGATGCCTTCTAGGGGAGCCTCCCCCTCAGAAGAGGCCCACACACAAGGCAGAGGCCTTCTGCAGTGCAGGTGGCCGGAGTAGCCCAGTCTCTTACTTCAAGTAAGCCCACCATGGCCGCTCCCAGCAGCCTCTGACGCCCAGCAGGGCTGGGGGTAGGGCCGAGAAGCCACTTGGCTTGGAAGCTCCACTGTGCCCTGACCACTAGCACTCTCAGAGCTCAGTCCATCACCCTGTCCTGCCTAGAGGAGAAGAGATGAAAGGAAGCCGTCGTGTGGATTAGTGGTGTCTTTATTTATTTTTTCATCTGTAGTCACTTCATATGTTACTTTGTGAATGTACTTTTTTTTCCTTAGGCAAAAATATGAGTGTCAGTTCCCACCACCAAGTTAACAATCAAAACAGAGCAATAGTCTTAACCAGGGTTATGTAGAGAGCGTTCCCAAGCAAGCATAAAACTGACATTGATTTCTTTGCCTGGAAATAAAAAAAATAAGTGTCTGTGAGTCATCTTTGGATTTGCATTACAAACAGGAATGCAAATGAATGCCACCCTGTCTGCATAACTTACAGATTTCAAAAATATGTTTTGATTTGATGCATTTTAAGCAGAATATGCAAAGTTTACTAAAATCCTAAAATTTTCCAGTTAAGTATTCAAAGTTTAAGTTTTTGCTTGTGTTGATGACTCATTTTCTCTTTTGTTTTCTGTTTTTGTTCTTGATTTACCTTAACCTACCTGCTGACTCACGCCATCCAACCAACATACAATGCGAAAACCATGTCTCCGTCTGTATGTTGCGCACCTGCTGCTCAAACATCCCAATTTGTAAATAATACGCAAATATCCATCCATGAAAACATCACATATAGGAAACGGTTGGTTTCGTGACTTTAAACGGTTCTTAAAATCCTTGCTTTGCTTGCTGTGCTCCTGCTCTTTCTTCCATTTCCTGTGACCCCTAGCCACTGCCTTCCTGAGGTGTGTGGTCAGAGTCTGGCGGTACCCATTCCCTCTGGCCTCTTCTCCTCAGTTCTGGGGGTCCAACAGGGCCTTCTGAAGACCCTCCCGGGAGCCATTTGATTTCAGGAACTGGCTTTGGGTCTAGAGAGGAGGTAGGGTCTTCTTGAGTGAGGCGGGTAAGTGGCCAGTCAGTTTTTCCTGTTGGGATTCGCTCAAAATTGGAGGGGTTTAGTAGGACATGAGTTTGGACCTGATCCTGTAGAGTCCATGGTTTCTCTTGCAACATCTCCCTTCTATCTGTCCTCATCATGCGAACAGACAAGGTCGGTTCTCCCCAGTGGCCTCTGATGATGTCTCCTAGAGCGTTCTTCCCAGACCTGCCCTTTTATAGGGAATCCTCCCCGGGGCTCAGGGCTGGCGGGGATTTGAGATTCTGTCTACATGATTCAGCAGGGGTTGTATAAGGCCTGACCGAGTAGGAAGAGGGGGGTCTGCCCCAGGAGACAGTGGAACACAGGGCTTGTGCTGCAGGCATCACTGATCCTTGTCAGTGTGTGCCCTTGGTCAGAGAGCTTGTGTGGAGTGCAGGCGGCGTGAACTGGGGCTTTCTCCCAGGCCTTTGGGGATGTTTGAGAGGAGAGCGGTTACCAGGAACAGAGGCTGTGACTGGAAATTCACATAAAATAGCAAATATTTGAAATTCCTATTACAGAAAGTCAGTGTTGGTGATAAAGTATTTCACAATTGGAGCGGAAAAGCTTGAGTTTTGAGAAAACGCCATTAGCTGCCACAGAAATCCCAAGCAGTGTGTTCTGCATGGGCTTCGACCCACTCAGGCCCGTTCACAGCCCTGCCCTGTCTGTGCGGGAAGAGCACCCCCTTTGTGCTCCCCCTCTTCGTTCGGAGTGCACGCCTCATCTGACATGCTGGATACGCAGGGCTTTCCTTTCTTTTCTCCATCATCGTCACGTGAGAAGCAAGGAGGGGAGCGGTTTGTTCCACACTAGCTGGGCCTCAGCGCCAGCGTGGAGTGTGGCCCCCAGCTCACCTGCACAGGTCACCCTGCTGTGACCCTGACTCGAGGCTTGACGGTGGGTGCAGGGGATGCCAGTCTGGGCCTGGGGCCAGTTAATAACCCTTTGTGGGGGGCATGTTTCACAATGCCTGGCGCGCTTTTAAATCCCTTTCCTCAGTGATTCCTCACTGTCTGGGCACGATGTCCTAATGTCTCTGTCTTGTGAGTGAGGAAGCAGGGACTCCAAGGAGCTAGGAACAGTATACCCTCAAGATGATCAGCTACCACGTGAAGGGATGTGGTGATGCATCTTTGGGGTGCTCTAGACCCTTTGTGATGTAGAGGCAGAGTAAGGAAACAGTAGGTAAAGTAGTAGGTTGTCCCTGGTGTGACAGAAACCATGGACTCTGGTAGGATAAGGCAGGCTGTGTCCACCTCCAAAGGGTTGGCTGGGGCCAGAGGTGACTATGCACAGCCACGGGGAGGCTGCCGTGTGCTTGCTGCCCCGCCCTCCTGCATGCAGTCCGCATGGTGGTTCCTGGCAGCTCCCACCCCGGGTGCAGCCACAGTGTGCTCAGCCTGCCACGCTGCGCTTGGAGTGTCTGTGGCTGCTGTCACCATCCGTCCTCATGGCTCTCAGGGCTGTCTGTCTGTTGCCATCCCCACCCCTCTCCTGGGTGCCCACTGAAGCCCTGAGAAAAGGAGTCTGGGAGGGGGTGGGGTGGGAACTTGAGTCTCAACAAAATATAGTCAGTGACTTGTTGAATGTTGCATTTGTGCATTAAGTAATTTGGGTGAATAATGCCTTTCCCTGCCTTGTTTGTCTTCCAACCCTTCTTTCTCACCCAGAAGCCTATATTTTTCCCAGTATCTTCAGGAAATCTTCTAGTCTATGCCCGTGGCCTGAGTAGAGTGCTTTGGGCCGGGAAGATGCTGACTGTGTTATAAGTCTTGGCCTCTCCAGACCCAACTGAGCAGACGGTTTCAAAGTAGAGACCTTAGGAGAGGCCAGGCACTTGGAAGCCCCCTCCCCTTCCTCCGATTTATTGTCTTGTACAAAGGATTTCCTGGCACTGTAGACAGAGTCCCCCTCCCATCCTTGTGCCCGTCCTCCTGAGGTGCTGCCTCATTTGAGAGTCCTGGGGCCCATGGAGTGAGTGTGGGTGCTTCTCAGCCATCCTGTACCACTGAAATTCTCTCTCCCCAGCACAGCAGGTGAGGGAGCTGTAGGCAAAAAACTTGTGTACACTCCAGGGTCACACCCTGCCGTCCCCTTCTGCCTTCTTGCTGATCTGGACCACAGTTGGCACCTCCTGCGACTGCCAGACCTCCCACCCCATGACTCCCATATCCAGCCCTCCAGCAGAGGCAGTCCAGAGTCTCCAGCCGCCCTGGTGGAAACCAAAGGAGCAGACAAGGGCTGGGTTGGGGCCGCCGTTCACCAAAGTAAGAGAGAGACTGGTCCCTCCACTGAATGCCTCATCCCAGCCAAGACCAGATGGGCAGTCCTGGAGGGAGGGCACCCAGCTCTCCCCAGGCTCCCAGTGCCTCCTGCACGTGCTCCTCTGCTGCTGCTCTCATTCAACATGCTGTGTTCTCTTTTCTCTTCATTTGACCACTGAATCTGGTGATACGATGTGTCTAAGCCTGAGCTGCTTGCATATGTTAGAACACTCAAGTGGCAGGAAGCTGCTCTCAGGCTGTGGGTGGGCACCTGTTTTCTAAGCAGACAGAGGGTGGGAAGCGGCCTGGGTCTACAAGCACCCCCATCTCGTGGATACCACCCAGAGCCGTGCTCCCTGAAAGGGAGGTGCCAGTAATTCGAGGTGCCCCTGGGCCAGGGCGGAAGCCTCACTCCCAGGTAATCTGTGGAGTCCAGAGATAAAACTGTTTCTTTTTGCGCTTGATTTTGAACCCCTTGGATGAGGGAGCAGTGCTAGTTACCCTGGGATCTCTGGAGCTGAGACCATTTGTGGATTTTGTAAGTGGCTTCCGTGGTGTGAGCAGAGTCACCGACACGCCTCCTGTGGTGACTTGTCTGTAGGCGCCCAGAGCAGCCCCAGGGGGAGTGCTTGCCCCTCTGCCAGGTCCCGGGGCTTCACTGACTGTGTGGAGAAGGGAAGGGCCCTGCCACCAAGCCTGGGGTGGGGCCCTTCAGAGGCTCTCAGCGGAGAAGCAGTTCCGCCCAGCGCTCAGACGGCTCGGCTGTGTCCTGCAAGAGGTGGTCGGTGTTAGAGGCCCAGCCACAGTTGGTCTCCTGGTTTCATCTGGCAGCAAGGAGCTACTTCTGAGAACTTTTCTCTCTGTCCCTCCTTGTCGGGTCCAGGGGAGCCTAGAGTGGTGGGGTTTCTTTGATTTGCTGCATGAGAAGTGATGTGCAACGACAAGCTTTACTTCTGGAAGGTTTTCCGGTGGCCAATTGCTGCTTATACTGTAGAGCAGTGACTTTTTGTTCAGCCTCTCTCTGTATCCACTTTTCTTCAGACCACAGCAAGTCAGGGAGAGGTGGGTGGGGACCAACGTGCCTGCGCTTGCAGGAAGCTGGTTTCCGCAGGTTAGAGAACAGCCTCTCTTCCCTGCAGAACAACTTCATCAACCTCAGCTTCCTACGCCTCTTCCGTGCTGCCCGGCTCATCAAGCTGCTCCGCCAAGGCTACACCATCCGCATCCTGCTGTGGACCTTCGTCCAGTCCTTCAAGGTGAAGCCCAGGCACGGCCAAGTGCCCTGACCCTTCCCTTTGTCATGCACAGTGGTGTGGCCACCCCCTCTCTTGCCACCAGAGCAGCCCCCCTCTTGGAGGCTCCTTGTCGGCACCTATTTTCCTATGGTAGTTTATAAATACATTTTAAGTTATCCAGAGAGTATCTTGATAATGCTCACTGACTCTGAGATAAGCTTTATGACCGATTATAGATGAAGAAACTGAGGTGGTCGCCTGGTAGAGGGGCTTCATGGTCAGTGGGGGTGGATCTGTGGTAGCTGAGGTCTGAGTGGCTCCAGAGACCCGGCCACCATCCACTCCGCAGACGAGGCCCAAGCAAGGTGGCCGTTGGGCCCTCCCTGGAGCTGCTCCGTTTCCTGCGTGTCTCCACAGGCCCTGCCTTACGTGTGTCTGCTCATCGCCATGCTTTTCTTCATCTATGCCATCATTGGCATGCAGGTGGGTGTGCCTGCCAGGATGGGGTGCATGAGGGGTTCCTGTGCCCTGGAGCAGAAGGGCACTCATCACAGTCATCAAATGATAACAATGACACATTGACACTTAGTGATGATTTCTGCGAGCCAGGTATTAGTCTAAGCACTTCATGAACTTAATTCTCAGAAGGGCTGTTCTATCAATAAAGGACACAGAGGTTGGGCACCAAGAGGTTGGATCTGTTGCCCAGAGTGGGGGTAGTAGCTGTGGGAAGATGCACGGCTGTGCTCCTGAGCGGAACCCCACTGAGCCATTGATGGGCAGGTTTGATTGGGTGCTGGACCCCCGTGGTAGTGGAGCATTGGCACATCTTCCTGGTGCTGAGTGGCCTGCAGAGCAGCAGCTGGCCATTTGGATAGTCCAGAGAGTTGCCCTGATCCTTTAGAGGAAATTGCATATTACAGAAGAAAAAAGTCAGCAGGATCACATCAGATCGCTATACTGTCCAATTCAGCGTGGATCATTTAGATTGCTTTTATTTTGCCAAAGAACCCTTTGTCAGCTATTTGGGAAAACATTTAAAAGACGCAAAGCAGTGTTCCAGTTTTAAGCCTTTTGACATCTGGCCTCTTTCCAACAGTAGGGTGGGAGACGGGCCCAAATGTTCATGTGTAGTGGGAGAAGCCACTGTCTTAAAGGCTAGCTGAAAACTGATTTTTAAACTCTGTTTCAAGGATTAAAAAGTTCTCCCATTTTAAAATGTGCTGAGATCTGATGCTATTTAAAACAAATCTATATCTTTTCCTGCTTTGGTCTGTGGATGTACAAACCATAAATGTCATTGAGCTTTGTTTTTGGTGAATATGTGATAGTTCATAAATTTTTCAGCCAGATTCCAGATTTTAAGCCAAGTACAATTACTGACCTGTTTGCATCAATTAAAATGCATAAAAAGCCCATTGTGATATTTGCATAGAAATTTAAAAAGAAACTTTCAAGTAATCTCATAGCTATTACCAATATAATCACTGCTTCAGAATCATTGACGAGAGAGTCAACTTTCAAATGCTTACAGCCCATGTCAACTCAGCTCCAGGTCCCACTTTTACTAGGCATGCACACTTGCATCTGTGGACTTGCTGAGCTGTGGGACATTGACATATTTGGCCTTGGAGAGGTTTCCTCTGCCCTGGAAATGCACAGACACCATCAGAGCTGGAAGCCCTGTTTCCTGCAGCCCCTGCAGTAGTGGTGGTAGCTAAGGGCAGTGTCCTGTGCCGTATGGGTCTTCTTCTGCCTGGCCACAGCTCCTGATGACCCAACAGTATCAGCCTGTGGCCTTCTTTTTTGTTTCAGGTATTTGGAAATATTGCCCTGGATGATGACACCAGCATCAACCGGCACAACAACTTTCGAACATTTTTACAAGCCTTGATGCTGTTGTTCAGGTGTGTTGTTTGGGAAGTCAGCCCACGCTCAGAGGCCTCTCCACCCAGGATGCACAGGGTGTGTGCTGACCCACGGGGCTACCCAGCTTGTGCTGGCCTCCCCTCAATGGACCTTTCCAGCTTCTCCCCTCTTTTCGTTGTCCTTTCCTAAGGGTTCCTGGGCTTCAGTCAGCCTGAGCCCCGTGTTAGTCTGACCTCCACCACCTCGTCTCTGATCCCTGACAGCGACCAAAACGCCTCTAGCAAGGCTGCAGCTGAGAGTCTGGGAGGACAGAAGGTGCCCAGCAAGGCCTTTTTTTGGTGTGCTGGCCATAAGCTTTCCGTCTGTTGGCCTTGTTGATTATGGTGATCTGTGGGATCAGGGGGAAGCAGAGCAGTGGGAACCCCTCTTGATATAGTATGTGCTACTCAGTGACCCAAGGAACTCAGCTGGCCAGAACTGCTGGTCTGAGTGCACCTCCACCTGCCCCCATGGATCACAGGACTGCAATTCTCTAGGCCCCAAGTCAAGTGCCAGGGTGGACTCTTGAGGGCACAGAGCTTGTTTTTGGCCAGAGCTCCCCACCCCCCCACCCCGCAAAGGTGTGCTTGGGAGCGCTTGGTGCCAGCTGCTGTTCTTAGGCACAGCACACCCTCTGTGGATTGGAGGCTGTTGACCATGCTGGTTTGAGGGCTGAGGGGAGAGGACTGCATGTGTCTCCTTGCCTCCAGAGTCTCTTCCATTTAACCAAGCCCACCACCGTGACCCTGGGAGCGAAGGAAGGAGCTCTTTGTGGTGGCTAGAGGAGGAGGGGAGCTGACACCGTTCCCTGCCTGGTGCCCCTTCATAAGGTGTCCACACTGGTGTTTATGTATGTAAATGCATCAGGCTGCTGTGAGGCCTGTGCTGGGGATGCCCAACACCACTAACCCCGTGCAGTGCACTCTGGGGCATGGGGAAGTTCTTGTCTGGAGGGAGATCAGAGCCAGGTCTGCTTTGCTGAGCTGCCTGGAGGAAGTGGTCTGGCTCTTGTTTTTTGTATCAGACGGACAAGTGTCCTTAGGCCTACGCTTTCCCCAAATAGAATCATTTCTCTGGATTTTAGCTATTATGTTAATTTTATCTCTTCATTTATTAATGTCCTGCCTTTGCTGCAAGAGTTGCGACAGGCCTGTGAAAGCAGCCTTAGTTTTAAGTTTTTGTTCTCTGAGATCTCTTTTCCTCCCTGATCTCTATGTCACACGTGTACACCAGTGGCAGCCAGGCCTGGCACAGGGCAACTGCTCTGCAGGAAAAGGCCCCTGCCCCTAGCCATTGTCAATGAGGAGTGGGCTCTACTTGTGCCCACAACTGGCCATAGAAGCACACCAAATTAGGGAGACTCAGGCCTCTGGTCTGCCTGTAAGTCTCGTGCACATCCTGCCCTTGTGCTGGCTGCATATCCAGGGACAAAAGTCCAGGAAGAAGGGTTCTCCAGGGTGGCCACTGAGGTTGGGGGTTGTTCTTGGTGTGTTCAGGAAACAGCAGAGGCTGATGTGGCTGGAGTGGACTGAACAGGGACCACTGGGAAAGAACAGGCAGCAGGTGACACCGAGCTGTGGGAAGTTGAGTGTGAATTTTGGCTTTTGCAGCGAGACAGAGGTTGGTTGAGAGAAGTGACCTGATCTCACCTGTGTTTAGTGGGCCCACTGGGCTGTTGTGTGGGGAGGATCAGTTAGGAAACTGTTGCAGCAGATCAGGGGAGGTGATTGTTGCTTAGCCCAGGGTGGTGAGAAGTGGTAAGATTCTGGCTGTTTTTTCATGGTAGATGAGGTGATGAATAGAGTGTGGTGAGCAAGAGAGGAGGCAAGGATGGCTGCGGCATTTTTGTCTTAAGAAACTGGAGGGATGGAGTCACCATTTTTTGAATCAAGGAAGGCTGGGTGGAGGGGTGGGGGAGAGACCAGGAAGGCTGGTGGGCTCTGTTGGCTTTGAGGTGGCAGAGGTCCATGAAGGGGCGCTCACCATGGTGCTGAATTTTGGTGCAGTGCCTTATTTTCAGTAAATAGTTCTTTCTGAGTTCATGATCAGTCCTAATGCCAGAGGATTCTTTTTAAGAAGCATGCATCTCTTGGGGCGCCTGGGTGGCTCAGTCATTTAAGAGTCCCACTTTGGCTCAGGTCATGATCTCGCGGCTCGTGGGTTCAAGCTCTGTGTTGACAGCTCAGAGCCTGGAGCCTGTTTGGATTCTATGTCTCCCTCTCTCTCTGCCCCTCCCCTGCTCATGCTCTGTCTCTGCCTCAAAAATAAATAAACATTAAAAAAAAAGCAGGTGTTTTTTACCCATACCTTACACGTGAGCAGGTTCTCTGCGGGAAGGAACCCAGAGAGGGTGTGCACTTGAACCAGCTCTTCTGAGATCCCTTCCCAGGCTGGTCCAGGCCTTCCTTTATGGGCCTCATAGCTCTGCCATTCTTCTCAGGAGTGCCACTGGGGAGGCCTGGCACGAGATCATGCTGTCTTGTCTCAGCAACCAGGCCTGTGATGAGCACGCCAATGCCAATGAGTGTGGGAGCGACTTTGCCTACTTTTACTTCGTCTCCTTCATCTTCCTTTGCTCCTTTCTGGTAAGTCCTGGTCACTGTGCCCATGTGTCCACCTGTCTCAGTCCATCCTGGGTCCCCCTACATCTGTGACTGATCCCCGATACTGATTCATGTCGCATTACAGGCTGATTCCATGTTGATGGTCCTGTATCCCCCGAACTGATGACCTCATTAACCCTAAAAGGACCCACCCTGTGATGAGCTCCTGTGGGCCTTGCCTTTTCTTCTTAAAAAGGGTTTAAATTTTCCATGGGACAGTTGTCCCTTAGTCTTTAGCCTCTGCCATGGTGCTGGGATACAAAGAAGCATCACTCCAGCCGTTGTGCCTGGGGCTGATGAGCCTCAGGAAACTGGTGGTTGGAGAGGTCAGTGGACTAGGTCCTAGGATTGTGGATTTTATTCCCAGTCATCAGACACCGCTGGGAAACTTTGAGCTGGGGCATGACACGATCTGCGTGATGTTTTAAAATCTTGCTCTGGCTCTGGCTTCTGGTCAGGAGAGGCTGAAGAGTGGTCAGGGAGATTATTGGAGGTAATAGTGCCTAGAGAAGTGTGGGGATGACGGGAGTTGAGGTGCATTTTAAAGGTAGAGCCCACATGACTGATGATTAAACACAGGCGTGAGAGAAGAAAAGAGAGAAAGTGTTGCCTGTGGTTTGCTGGGGTGGTGGAGAAACAAGCCCTGAGTGCTGCCAGCGGGGATGTGAGGTGGTGCAGCTGCTGTGGAGAACAGTAGGGTGGTTCTTCAGTAAAGTGAAAATAGAAACACAGTATGATCCAGCAGTTCTGCTTCCTGGTGTATGCCAGAATTGAAGGCAGGAACTTGAATAAATATTTGTACGCATACGTTCATAGCAGCATTATTCACAACAGCAAGAAGGTAAAAGCAATCAAAGTGTCCAGCAGCAAATGATTGGTAAACAACATGTGACGTGAACGTACAGGGAATATCATTTAACCTTCTAAAGAGAGGCAGTTCTGACATAAACTACAATATGAATGAACTGTGAAGTCATTATGCTAAGTGAAATAAACCAGTGAGAAAAGAAAAACACTGTATGGTTTCACCTTTGAGGTCCCCCGAACAGTGAAGTTTTAGAGACGAGGACAGGATGGTGGGTGCCAGGGGCTAGAGGAGGGGATGGGAGTTAGGGTTTAATCAGGATAGAGTTTCGGTTGGGGAAGATATAAGAGTTCTGGGGCTGGACGGTGGGAATGGTTGCACAACAGTGTGAATGTGCTTGATGCCATTGAACTGCACACTTGTGGGTGTTTAAATTGATAAGCTTTTTGTTATGCATATTTTATCACAATTTTTTTAAATGATATTAAGAAAGACTTAACCTAAATCCTATTCAAACTCTTGGAAAAAATAGAAGAGGAAACACTTCCTAACACATCCTGTGATGTTGGCATTACCCTGATACCAACACTGGGAAAGATGCCCCAACAAAAGAAAACTGCAGACCAATATCCCTGATAAATAGACAGTAAGAATCTTGAATAAACTAATTCCAACAACACGTTAAAAGGATTCTATACCATGATCAAATGGATTTATTCCAGGAATGCAAGGATGCATTTTCAACAAATGAAAATCAACCTATGTGATGAGGAAAAAACCCACCTGATTATCTCAATAGATGCAAAAAAAAAAAAAAGCATGCGACAAAATTCAATATCCTTTCATGATAGAAACGCTTATAACATGATGAAGAACATTTATGAAAAATGTATAGCTAAGATGTATTCAGTGGTGAAAGACTGAAAACTTTTCCCCAAATACCAGGAACAAGACAAGGATGCCCAATTTTATCGCTTCTATTCAATTCAACATTGTGCTGGAAGGCCTAGCTAGAGCAGTTGGGCCAGAAAAAGAAAAAAAAGGCATTCAGATTGGAAAGGAAAAGGTAGAGCTATCTCTAGTTAAAGATGATGTTATTGTATATATAGGACATCCCAAAGAATACACACACGTGCACGTGCGCGTGCGCGCGCACCACACACACACACACACACACACACACACACAGTACTAAAACTAATAATTGAGTTAAAGTGTCAGGGTACAAAATCAACACACAAAAATCAGTTATGTTTCTATGCAACAGCAATAAACAACCTGAAAATGGGGCACCCAGTTGGTGAGCATCCGACTTCGGCTCAGGTCATGATCTCACAGTTTGTGGGTTTGAGCCCCGTGCTGGGCTCCCTGCTGTCAGCACGGAGCCCGCTTCAGATCTTCTCTCTCTCTCTGCCCCTCCCGTGTTTGTGTGCGCATGCTCTCTCTCTGTCAAAAATAAGTAAACATTAAAAAAAAAAACCACAACAACCTGAAAAGGAAACTAAAGAAATAATTCCATTTCCAGTAGCATCCAAAGGGACAAAATATCTGGGAATCAATAAATACCCATGGAAATGAAACACTTGTACATTGTGAACTGCAAAATATTACTAAAATAAGTTAAAGATGACCTAATTCAATGAAAGGACATGCATGCCCATGGATCAGAAGACTTAATATTAGTAAGGTGGCAGTATCCCCACAAAGTGAGCTCCACATTCAGTGTGATCCTTGTCAGAGCTCTAATGGCCTTTCTGCAGAAATGGAAAAGCTTATCCTCAAACTCCTTTGGAATGGCAGGCAACTCCAATTAACAAAAAAGATCTTGAAAATTAAAGACCAAGTGAGAAGACTCATATTTCCCTATTTCATAACTTACTACTATAAAGCTATCATAAATCAAAACAATGTGGCTGAATACACACTTTGCCAAAGAAGACATACACATGGCCTACAGGTACATGAAAAGGTGCTCGACATCACTCATCATCAGGAAAATGCAAATCAAAACCACAGTGACCTATCACGTCACACCTTTAGAATGGCCTATCATGAAAAAGACAAGAGATAGCAAGCGTTGGGAAAGATGTGGAGAAAAAAGAACCCCTGTCTAGTATTGGTAGGAATGTAAACTGGTGTAGCCACTATGGAAAACAGTATAGAGGTTCCTCAAAAAATTGAAAATAGAATTAAAATATGGCCCAGCAATCCCATTTCTGGGTATATATCCAAAGGAAATGAAGACGGGATATTGAAGAGAAATATGCACGTCCGTGTTCATTGAAGCATTACTAACAGTAGGCAAGATACGGAAACAACCTAAGTGTTCATCAACAGATGAATGGATAAAGAAGATATGATACACCACACACACACACGCACACACACACACACATACACTGGAGTATTATTCAGCCATTGAAAAGAAGGAAATCTTATCATTTGTGACAACATGGATGGATCTTGAGGGCATTATGCTAGTTGAAATAAGCCAGACAGAAAAAGACAAATACTGCATGGTGTCACTTGTATGTGGAATTTTTTTTTTTGTTAAGTCAAATCCATAGAAACAGTAGAAAAGCTGTTGCCAGGGACTAGGGGGTTGGGGAACTAGGGAGAGGTTGGTAAAAGAGTACAAACTTTCATCTATAACATGAATAAAACCTGGGGCGCCTGGGTGGCGCAGTCGGTTAAGCGTCCGACTTCAGCCAGGTCACGATCTCGCAGTCCGTGAGTTCGAGCCCCGCGTCAGGCTCCGCGCTGATGGCTCGGAGCCTGGAGCCTGTTTCCGATTCTGTGTCTCCCTCTCTCTCTGCCCCTCCCCCGTTCATGCTCTGTCTCTCTCTGTCCCAAAAATAAATAAAAAACGTTGAAAAAAAATTAAAAAAAAAAAAACCTGATGACATAATATCAAACATAGTGACTAGAGTGGATAACACTGTGTTGTATAATTGAAATCTTCTAAGAGGGTAGAACTTAAATGTTCTACCAAAAAAAAAAAATGTGATCTATATGTTAATTAACTAGACGGTAAGAATGCTATATATATCAGATTGACACAAAGTACACTTTAAATATCTTATAATTATGTCAGTTATATATATCTCAGTAAAGTTGGTGGTGGGAGGGGGACACTGTGGTATTGGTATAGCCCAGTGAGGTGGGATTGAGATTTCTGAAGTAAGTCCAAATATGTATGGACAATTGATTTTTGACAAGGATGCCAAGACTGTTCAGTATGGAAAGAATAGTTTTTTTAAGAAATGGTGAAGGAGGTGTCTGAATGGCTAAGTCAGTTAAGCCTCCGCTCTTAATTTCATCTCAGGTTATGTTCTCAGGGTTGTGAGATCAAGCCCTGTGTTGGGCTCCACACTGGGTGTGGAGTCTGCTTAAGATCTCTTTGTCTACTTCTACTTCTTTCACTCTCTCTGTCTTAAAAAAAATGATGAGGAGACAACTGGGTATCCACATGCAAAAAAGTAAAGATGAACCTCTATCTCACCACATACATATGACTGAACTCAGGATTGAGGAAAGACTTAAATATAAGAACTAAAACTATAAAACTCTTAAAAGAAAGCATAGAGGGCAGATCCTCATGATCTCTGATTTGGCAAAGGATTCCTAGATTTGACCCCAAAATCACAAGTAACAAAAGGAAAAATAAATTGGACTGTGCAAAATTAAAAACTTTTGTGCATCAAGAGGGATTATAAAAAATGTGAAAATACACTCTAAAGAATGGGAGAAAATATTTACAAATCACATATTTTATAAGGGGATAATATTGAAAACACATAAAGAACTCTTAGTACTCAACTAAAAAAGGCAACCATACAAAAAATGGACAAAGAATCAGAATAGACATTTTTGCAAAGAAGATATATAAAATGGCCAAGAAGCACATGAAGGTATTCAACATCTTTGGTCATTACGGAAACTCATATCAAAACCACACACTCCCTTCACACTCATCAGAATGGCTATAATAATAATTTTTTAATGGAAAATAACAAACATTGGCAAGGACTTGGAGAAATAGTAACGTTGTACATTGTGATAGGAATGTAAAATGCAGCATCTTCTGTGGAAAACAGTTTGGCCAAAAGGTGGAAAGAATCCAGATGTCCGTCAGTAGATGAATGGGTAAACAAATTGTGGTATATACCTACTATGGAATATTATTCAGCCTTAAAAAGCAGTGAAGTTCTGACACATGTTGAAATATGAATGAACTTCACAAAGTCATGCTAAGTGAAAGAAGCCAGGCACAAAAGATCCTATGTTGTATGATTCCTTTTATATGAAATATCCCAAATAGACAAGCCTCTAGATAGAGAACAGAGATTGGTGATTGCTGGGGAAGGGGAGGAGGAAGGAATAAGGGAGTGATTACTTAAGGTACAAGGTATTTTTCTGGGGTGATAGAGAAATTTTAAAACTAGAGAGGTGGTTGTTACATAATATTGTAAATACATTAAATGACACTGAATTGTATACTTCAAAATGATTAATTGTATGTTATGTGAATTTCAACTCAATTTAAAAAAAAAAAAAAAGCTGAGCTTTCAGCCTCTAGAGTCCAAAGTACTGACTCCGAAGTCACTGCTGTCCTTGAAGGCTAGCTAAGAGGAGAAGAAGATGGGGATGGGAGTTTGTGGATGTGAATTAGGGTTGGGAAGCAGAAGCAGAGAGCAGGAGAGGTTAGGGGGAGCCTGTGGGATCTAGGACCTTGGGGGAGCGGGCCACCGCCTGTGGGTGGTGGTGGCAGTGGTGGTGTGGCAGAGGCCTAGGGGCTGGCTGGGTTAGAGTGGCTTCTGCTGCTGTGATGACTTCACATACAGAATTTGGCCAGAGGGTAAGGGCTAGGATAGAGGGCAGGCTGAAGTCTCTTTATGTCACCCCTTTTCTCCTTCCTGTCCTACAGATGTTGAACCTCTTTGTGGCCGTGATCATGGACAATTTTGAGTACCTTACACGGGACTCTTCCATCTTAGGGCCTCACCATCTGGACGAGTTCATCCGGGTCTGGGCTGAGTACGACCCGGCCGCGTGGTGAGTGGCCCCCATGCTCTGTGGTCCTCAGGGCGGTCCATGCCACGGATCTTGGGACAGGGCTGGGTGGCTTCAGATCTGTGTCATGTGAGCGTCCCCCTCAGGTTTTGGTTGGGCCCACATGGTGGGGGGGGGGGGTGCCGGGTCTCCTGTAGGTGGCACTCTCCTTCTCACTGCAACAGTGCTTTTACACCACTCCCTGGGCTGAGAAATGCTGTCTGAGACCCTCAGCCTAGCCCTTAGGAGGTTCCAGGGGGTCTGTGAGTCTCAGGGCTCTTGCTGAATGGGAGTGTACTGTTTCCACACAGGTCTGTTACATGAGGGTCATAGAGGGCTCAAGGGAGAGGGTGTGGACACAGCAGGAGGGCTGTCTGTTGGGGCCTCACCATCCTCATGAAGCTTGGGGGACTTCATGGCAGAAATAACATTCTCCCCGATTGGCTCAGGCTTCTCCCTCTCTGCCATCTCCTTTGGGAGCAGGAGCCAACATGCATCTCTGTGTCCCCAGCCCAGGCTAAAAATAGTGGGTGCTTGGTGAACTTTTACTGAAATTAAAGGAGCTCTACCAGGAGGGGTCTAGTATGTGTAAGACCCTTTGGTCATGTTGGGAAAGGTTTACTGTATTGCATAAGTGAGGGGTGATTCGTTTCTAGACAGAGCAAGTGTGTCATGAGGGGACTGGCTTGGGTTAGAAGATTGTTCCATGATTCATGGGAGGGTCCTGCACACCCAGGACATACTTTTCATCCTTGGGGCTAGCAAAGCAGCATGGACTCACCATCTGCCCGTTTGTCTGTTCCTTCATCACTTGCTCATTCACTTGCTTATTCATTCTTTTCACTCTCCCAAGTGGATACTTGAGTAGTTATTCAGGGCATGCTCTCTGCAAGGCCAAACACAGGACATGGAGGGGCCAAGAGACCTGGCTGCTGGGTAAGGCGCAGGCCTGCTCAGTGCCTTCCTTGCTCGTGGTGAGCACTCAGCAGACATGAATGTGAATGAATAATGCATCAGTAACTGGGCGGGTGTCCGTCCCTTCCCTGCTCTAAGGGAGCAAGAAGACTTTGAAGGTGGGGTGTAGCCTCTTCCTGCCTCCTCTCTCTAAGGCCCCCCAGCCTGCCCATGTCCCTCTCACACAGCTGTGTTTGGTCACCCCTTGTGTGGAAGAGGCCTGGAGAAGATGGTCAGTGTCCTCATGGCGAGGACTTCCTGCTCGCAGAGTGCCTGAGGTTCTACCTGTTTTCCTCTCAACTGAAGCTCAGCATGAGGAGTGCTCCAGAGCTCTCTGACCCCTTAAGCTCCTGAAGGCCTGGGAGCTTGGCTGGGGTCCCCAACCCCCCTCTCATCCAACCTTCCTGGAGCCCCTACCCTTTCATGTGAGGATCCAGAAAGGTGCTGCGTGAGACCCTTCCCAAGCTGGGCAAACCCTGGAGCCACTGGCTACACCAGCAACCTTAGGGCACTTCCAGGCCTATAGTGTCTCTGGGTGTTTTTCACCATGGTGAAAAACTTACAATTTTCACACAGTGCAGAACAAGTGTGGCTCTTATTTATGTTTCATGGTGTAGGTGACCATTTTTGTGGTTGGAGAGTCCTGTCATTTTGCTGATGCACAAGCACAATGGCCCTGCAGTACTCAGTATCATTCTGGCATCCATAGGCTCAGAGGGTAGGCATGGGTTCTCTAGTCAGGAGAGCCCAGTCAAGTCAGAGGGCTGAAGAGACTCCAAGTAAGGCAGGCTTGAGGCTCATTCTAGGAAGTTCATCTGGACTGTGGTCTAAAGGCATGCTACTGTTTCTGGGCACGCTGTTTGTAGAGATGGTGTGGCAGAGAAACAGAGATGCTGTATGGGATGTGACTTGGACGAAGGGACAAAGGCAGGTCAGTGTGGGCCTGTGAGACGGGAGGACTTCCCCCAAATATTTATGAACTATAGACCCAGGACTTCCCCTCTCCAGCCACAGGTGGAGCAGAATTAGGACATACAGGAAATGGACTTGGGCCAGACCGTGGCTTTGCAGTGGTGCACTGGGGGGCTCGGACTGTTTTCCAAATCCAGAGTTCTTGAAAGTAGGGCCTCTGGAAGGGAGATTGGGAACATAGTAAAGAAAGTGCTTATGGAAGAGTAGACAGCAGATACAAGCTCACCCCAGGGGTGGCATCTGGGAAGTAGCACACAAGACCGCGGTCCACAAGTAGCACAGATGTGAGTCACAACTAACACTCAGACTTGTTGCTCCCACCTGTGGCCTGGGCTGAAAACAACTTGCCTCCAGATGGCAGGGGACAGGGGAAGGCCCAGCAGAGGCAGCTGAGTGGATGGAGTCTGAACCCACATCCTTGGTAGGACAGAGGGTGGTTTGAACCTTTCACTAGCCTCCCTGGCAGATGCAAGGATGTGGTCATCTTTGTATCCCAGGTGGCCACTCTGGAGAGACTTAGAAATAACACAACTTTGTGAAATTTCCCAAGCTTTTATATGGTGTGTATGTGTGTGTTTGCACCTGTGTGGCTATGTGAGTGTGTGCACAAGTGTATACATGTGTGCATGGGTGTGTTTGTGTGTATGTGTACAGGTCTGTGCACACATGTAGCACGTGTGTATGCATGTATGCAGCAGACATACATGTGTGCTCGCGTGCACATGGTTTGTGTGTATGTGTGCAAGCATGCACATGTGTGATTGTGTGCAAGTGTGTGAACGCAGCGCATGTTTGTGCGTACGTGTGTGTGGACACACGTGTGCATGGGTGCACATGGGCATATATGTTTGTGTGTGTGCATGTGTATGAATGCACATGTGCGTGGGCATATACGTGCACATGTGCGTGCGCACACACGCTGTGGAGAGATAAAGAAGGCATGGGGTTGTTGCTTTCTGATGCCGCCTTCTCGAACCATTCTCTATGTTGCTTCTGCCTTGCTTGGTGGTGAAGTGTAGAGACTCAAAAGGGGAATCACAGTCACACGTTCTGTGAGCAGTCTGTCACTTCATCTCGATGTTCGTCCATCTGCCCAGTCAACATTCCTGAGCATCCGCCGTGTGCTGGGGACTGGGGGCCTGTAGGTGAAGCAAGTGTGTGCTCTCAGGACATTGAGCCCAGTGGGACTGTGGGAAAACAGAGGAGTCATAGTGTGAGGCCGGGGGGGTATTTGAGGAGGGAGAGACTCCGTGTGGCTGGTGACTCAGAGGAGGTAGCATCTGAGCCAAACTTAAGAGGGCAGAAAGGATTGAGCTCTAGAGATGGGGGTAGGGGCAGGGGTGAAGGGAAGGGGGTCTGTGTCTGATGGAGAAGAGAGCGCATTGCAAAGGGGCTGGAAGTGGGGCTTGGACAAGTTGAGAAGGCCTTGAAATTTGGGATACACAAGTAGCTTTGACTTTGTTTTGTAGGCAGTGAGGACAGTTTTTGAGTTGGAGTGACAGTATCATGCCCCTGCTTTACATCTGGTGTCATCTGAGGGGTTCGATGGCGGAAGAGAGAAGATGAGCCGAAGAACAGGCTGTGAATTGGGTTGGGTGATTATTGGGGCTGGGGGCTTTGCTGTGCTTCCAGCCCCTTTGTGGCTGGTCCTTTGGGTCCAGTGGAATTAGAAGCACCTTGGGTGAGGCCAGAGTGGGGCTTCTTCCTTCTTTCCGCTTTTCCAGAAGCCATTTGGAGCTGATTGGACTGAGGAGGTTCACAGTACAGGAAAGAGAAACATTGGTGTTGGCCGGGGTGCCCACCCTGGGACAAGGGAGTCTTTAGCTGGACCACCAGATTCCAGGAGATTCAGGAGGCAGGGACAGTCAGGAGAGCCAGGCATGGGGTTGCAGGCACTCAGGGAGCAAGAGGAGGGGCCGCCAGAGCGGGTGGGTGAACAAGGCCCCGCGAGAGATGGACCAGCGGTTTTGGTGTGTGCACGGTGGGGGCTTGGGACAGGGGCCGGCACTCGTTCTGTATGGTGTGTCTCCTGCCTGCATCAGGCTCTGGAAATTGTGTTGGGATTGCCAAGCCTCCCAGGCTCTCCAAGCCCCAGGATTCCCTTCAGGGAGCTGTCTGTCCAGCCGCCTGGCTCCTCCTCCACGACTGTGCAAGGACACATCTTCCTGTCGCAGGCTGGGCGGGCGGGCGGGACGGGCTCATCGTGCCTCGGTTGCCATAACCTGTGACATTTCCTTTCCAGTTGCCGGATTCATTATAAGGATATGTACAGTTTGTTGCGTTGTATTGCGCCACCCGTTGGCTTAGGGAAGAACTGCCCTCGTAGGTTGGCCTACAAGGTTTGCAACTTCAGAGCCTCCATCCGACATACTCTTCCCTGCCCGAAATGCAAACACAGCACACACTCCCTGCCTGGTTTGGGAATGACGACACCTCACCTCTCTTTCCTCCTGTCCTGCCCTGCCCCGCACTCCAACCTCCTGGACGCTTTGGTCCCTCATCTAATCTCCCGACCCCTCCAGCTGGCTGGGGAGAGGCAGCCTTCTGAGGCAGCGCACACAAAGCTTTCTGGCTGGGCCTTGAGGGCAGGGGTCGGCTACTGGGTGGGAGCCGGGGGCCAGGCCCTGCCTGTGCCAAGGAAGCAGCTGTCTTACCCGGCTTTGCCTCCAGGCTCTCAAGTGGGTGCTAATGGTCAGACAGGCCCGAGGCCAAGGGCCCCAGAGGAGGGGAGCAGGGGTACCAGCAGACCAGGAGCAGCTGCCCCTCCCAGTCTGAAGAGCCCAACAGCCCAGGGATTTCTGGTCCCTGGGGGAGGAGAGGACAGAGGCAGTGGAGGCCCAAAGGCAGGCCCTCCTGCTTCACCTCTGGATTGATTCACTCAGCCAAGGCTGGGAACCCTGGGAGGAGGGCCAGGCCCTGGGGCAGACACGCCTGCCAGGAAGAGTGGCCCCTTTTCTCTCTTGGGTGACCTGAACCCGACTGCGTCTCTGGGACCCCAAGCAGGTCCCACAGGCGGGTATCCCCAGGGTTGATGGGGACAGGCCTGGTGGCCTGTCTACCTTGGGAAGGCATAGTCAGCCCCCAGACACCTCCCTGGATCTGGAGACTTATCCCATTAGTTGGCCCCAGCCCTGTTCCTGGCGTGCTGTCAGGAGGGTGCAAGAGTGGCCCCAAGCCACATCCCACCCCAGCTGCCCACCACGCCCCTGCCCCCTACCCCCACCCTCACCCCCCCGCAATCTCCCATTTCCTGCCCAGCCCTGACTCCCAGCAGCAGCCCTGCCCTGGGCGGCCTCGGGCGTCTCTGGGCTTGGAGCAGGACTCACCCTTCAAGTTTGTCTCTAGAGCCTCGGGACTCCTTGCAGAACAGCGTGGCTCTCGCTCTAGTTTTCTGGCTTGTTTTAGATTTTTCTCCACGTTTTTAGCCTCTAGGCTAACTTTGAAGCAAATTGAGCATTAAGGAAAGCTGATATTTCTGCCGTGGTTCTTAGGCCGGCCTCATCGGTCATGTAATTCTGTCTACCAGCTCTCCCGGCATGGTGAAACAGCTCTTTTCTGATTTGGCATTATCTGTGGTTTCTAAAAGTGTAAAATCAGAAGTTGACAACCCAAAGCCGCCCCGATGCAGCCCTTCCTCATCCCTCCATGTTCATTAGCTCAGACGTCACCCCTGCCCGCTGCCCTGCGTGGGGCTGGAGTGTGGAGGTGAGGCTGGGGGGGGCAAGGAGGGGATCGAGTCAAGCAGAAAAGTCCCTCATTTTACGTATTTTGACTTTGGCATTTAATCTGACGCTGGTTAACTGGATCTGTTTTCTTGTCTGCTTCCTCCCCCCGCCCCCTCTTGCCGCACCCCTCCTGTGGACCCCACTCTGCCTCTGCCTCTCTGGGCCGGGTCTCCAGTGGGCGCATCAGTTACAATGACATGTTTGAGATGCTGAAACACATGTCCCCGCCCCTGGGGCTGGGGAAGAAATGCCCTGCTCGAGTTGCATACAAGGTAGACCCTGACCCTGCACCCTGGAGGCTGGCTGTGCTGGGGCTGGTCTCCCGTCTCCTCTCGGGCTTGTCCGTCTGTCTGCTGCTCTGCTGTCTCACTGTTTCTTCCTTTTCTCTGCTCCAACCATCTCCTCTACCTTCCTGGACAGAGGGACACAGATACCATGATGGTACACCCGGCCCTTGTCCCTACAGGTCTGCCCCCTCTGAGAGCCCCCCAAAAGGCTCAGGAACCAGAGCCCTCCACCTGCCTTTTTCCCTTTCCTTCTCTTTCCTGGGAATTAGGAGACAGACCAGCTTTTTGACAGAAGCTGTTTTTGCTCTGGGCTCAGGACCGCACTCAGCTCCAGTGGAATTAACCAGCCCTCAGGGTCTGACCCTGGTGGAATAGGGGCGTGAAGGGCCTCTGGGACACCTGAGGAACCCACTCCCAGCTCAGCACATGCAGAATTTCCCCAGGCCTGGGCTGTTGTCAGCCTGGCGAGGAAGCATCTCCAGGGGTTTGTAGGTTTCACAGTGGGAAGGAGGCACTGTGGTATTAGGAAGGAAAGGGTGCCAGGGAGAGATGTCCTTCTGTCATTCCTGGGGCTTCAGAGGGCTGCAGCAGAGTAAGGACAGTTTCAGGGGCCCAGGTAGTCCCATGCCTCTCTCCCAGGAGGCTGAGTTGCAAAGAAGGGGTAAACTGAGGGACACCTCCAGGCTTCCCTCCTGGGGGGCAAGCAAGTCACATGGCCCAGCCCCAAGCCTGCTCCCACTTGCCCATGTGCCCTCAGTCACCCCCCACCCTTGGTGTAAGCACCTTCCATCCCTCCAGCACCCCCACCCCCACCCCTCCTGCTGTCCCCAGTGCTCCCAGAAAACAGAGCCGGCCCCAGGTTCTACTGCTCCACCAGCATGTGTCCAGAGCCTCCCTGTCACCACCCTCTCTCTGAGCAAGCTTCCCACCAGAACTTTCATCTCTCTGGTTCTGTCCATGTTGTCTGTCTCTGTGCTCTGAATCTGGGCATGCATCTGTCACCTGGCTCAGCACAGCCTTTGGAAGCTAAGTGGCTCCCTCACGCCACAGACAGATGCCTCTGATGTCTTCCTTGCCCTCCCCTGCCTGGCATGCATGTCGTACCTGCCTGCAAGGCTCTAGCTTTGTCCCCAAGAAGGAGAGTTCTGTCCACACTGATACCTGGGGCCAGGTTGGGCATGCAGGGCCCTGATGGGCTGGCCTTTAGGGCCCTTCCCCAGCTGTGCTGGCCAGCTCTGAGGTTCTGGTCATGAATAGACCAGGGGAGTCCTGGGGTGGGTAGGAATGGATGGGCTTGGGGAGCTGGCGAGAGTCTAGGAGATGCACAGAGTGCTGTGACCACGAGGGTCTAGTCCCAGTGTGGAGATGCCTGTCTGTTTGCCTTGGCCTTGCCCTTCTAGGGCCTAGGCAGGCAGAGGAGAGCCTCTGGTGAAGGTGCCCTGGACAGAGCTCTCTTCTCTTGGAAATCACCTACTTGCTTCTCCTTCATGCTGGAACCTAACTCCTTGACTCCCCTGGAGAGGAGTCCCTCTGCCTCTTCTAATGCCATCAGTGCTGGTCTGCAGGGACACTGTGCTCTGGAAAGTCGATTTTCCTGGTGTGCATCACACGGGTGATGTGTGAGGTCCTGGGACCACGATTGGATGTGCCAGGTGGGGCTTTGCCAGCATTCGGGGTGTGTGTGTTTTGGGGGGGGGGAAGAGTCTGGGCTATTGTCTCTAGCCACCCACTCTCTCTGTTAGACTGAAGATTGGATTTGGGGCCAAGACACTGGGGGCAGGGCGGGGGGCCCAACCCAGAGGGAAAGAGAGGCTGTGTGTCACAGGATACAGGCTTGGCAGAGGGCAGGCAGGCCCCAGAGACGGGCCCTGTGCCTCTGTCTCTAGTTCTGTCATGTGGTAGAGGACAAGAGGCTGCTGGGAGAAGACAGGAGGGTCACAGTGTCCCTAGGGCTCCGCCTGGCCAGCTAGGTGACCTCCCATGCTGAGGACATTCCAGACACACGAGGGATACTTTTGCTCCTGGAGATCACATAAGTTCTCAGAGCCTCAGGTTCTGGGCAGCTGCTGGCTATATCCAGAGGTCTGTGGTATAGACACATGTCTGTCTCCAGCTGTTCTGTCCTTGAAAAATGAGGAGAGGGAAGAGGAGACAGGTAACAAAGAAGCAGTCTGGTCCAGAGTACCAGTGCGATGGCCCTGAGCTGCTTCCTGCCAGCCTTCACACTGGCCTTGTGCAGTCCCATCTGTTCTGGGTCCTTCTGACTGCAAGGTGCTAGCTGCTTTGGGCGAGTGGCAGCAGACGTCTCTTCCAGGCCCCCTGGCTGGGTGGTGAGGGACAGAAGTCTTCCTGGGGTGGAGGGATGCCTCACTGGGAGGTGGAGCTCAGAGCCGTGCTCTTGGCCATCCCACCCCTTGTCCAGTGCTCTAGGCTGTGGGTGGAGGAGATGACATTGGGCAGAGCCGTGAGGGCAGGGATCCTCCCTCCTGTTTGCGGGCTCTCCCAGGGCCCAGCCTCAGTTCTGCAGCCCAGACTCCTCCCTCTTCATCCCAGGCCATATGCCTTGGGCAGGGGTCCTTCTGGCTAAGCATGTACCTGTTCTTTCAGAGGGATCCAGGCTTCTGGCTTGGCCCCATGCTACAATCCTTATCCGTACTTCTACTTTTCTGCAGCTAGGAGAATCTTCAGCTCAGATGAGGGTGGGGATCCAAGGGTGAGTGAGAATGCTGGCAAAACTCCCAGCCACCCAACCTTGCTTGGCCCTAGGCACCTGCAGAAGCTACTTCCAGGAGGCCAAGCCCAGCCTCTAGGGGCTTTGAGCACCTTGTAGTCCTGTGGCGGAGGGACCCCCGTAGGCCTGGCCCTGACCTGCTCCCCTTGTCCCTAGCGCCTGGTTCGCATGAACATGCCCATCTCCAATGAGGACATGACTGTCCACTTCACGTCCACGCTGATGGCCCTCATTCGGACCGCACTGGAGATCAAGCTGGCTCCAGGTGAGCAAGGCAGCATCTGGGGAGGGCACCAAGCCAGGGCTGGGCAATGCACTTCAGAGCCACCCGCAGGTGGGCATGCAGGGAGGGGGGTGAGGGGGCTTGTCTGGAGGGGACTGAAGACAGCTGCCCATGGCACCTCGGTCGGACACTGACTTTATCCCCTGATAACCATTCTGCATGTGAGCATTTTAATGATCCCATTTTCCTTTGAGGGATCTGAGGTGCCGTGAGATTAAATGACTTGTCCGGGTTACCCAGAGCTAGAGTGTGTTAGAACCAGAACATAACCTGGCCCAGGTTTACATGAGCCGGTACCCTTCCAGGGTGAAGAGTCTGTGTGCCTTCTGCCCACTCACCGTAGTGAGCCCAGTCCCTGTCAGGTCCTCTCCTGAGCTAACCGACAGGACCACATAGTCTGTGCCAAATCTAGGGGAGAACAAACTCTAGTGTGTCCTCTCCACCTTGACCTTCGTATGATGACTGCTTTATCTTCACAGAGAAAATTAGAGCCACCAGAGGGGATCTGCACCATCCCTACCCCACACTGCCCTCCTGGCTGCACCTGTGCCCTTGAGCTCAGCCTCTTTGTTTGTAATGGATGAGTCAGGGCCTGTCCCTACCTTCTCCTCATCTCCCCAAAGATGTCAAGCCAGAAATGCTGTACCCTGCTTCTTGTCTCGTCCATTTTTTCTCTATATTAGATTATTTGTATCGACATGTCTCCCATCTTTAAAAGGTTTTCTTCCCCCTCCATTAGCTTCCCTATTTGTATTTTTTCCTTTATCACAACCAGCTCCTTGAGAGACTGGTCTGTATTGCCTCTCTGATGTCTCTTTTTCAGGCTGCAGTCGGGCTTTCACTGCAATAGTGAACTGCTCATGTTAAGCTCTCCAGTGACTTCCATGTGCTCAGCCCTTATCTTACTTACTTATCAGCAGCCTTTCCTCTGCTGTCACTTACTTCTTTTTGAACCCCTTTGATGTTTCTTGTTCTGTTTTCTCTTGTCTCCCACTGTCTGAATGTCACTGTGCACATCAGACTGTTCTCTTTGCCACCGTTGTCATTCTGTCTACTCTCACGGCTCTAAATATTGTGAATTCCAACATTTGGGTTTTTAGTCCCAACTCCAGACATGTGTTGTCATGCGAGGAGTTACGTGAGGGAAGTTATTTACTGTCTCCACTTGGAGGCCCAGTAAACACTACAAAGTCCCTGTGGCCAATCTTGAGTGCCACATATTCCCCCTGGTCTTTCCCACCTCCGTCGGTGGCAACTCTGTTCTTCCTGTTAGTCACTCAAGCCAAAACCTTTATAGTGATTCTTACCTCCTCTTCCCCGCCCCCCCCCCTTACTCCAGTTCTGATCCATATCTGATCTCTTGTCATATCTTCTGACTCTACCTTCAAAATACACCAGAACATGATCACTTTTTTGCCCTCTCCCACTGCCAGCTCCTGGTCCAAGCCATGTTCTCTTGGGTCTTGACTAGATTGTGGCAGTAGCTGCCCACTGGTCTACTTCTGCCCTTGTCTGCCTTCAACATAACACTCGATAACTTCAGCAACTTAAATGAAATGGAAAAATTTGTTGACACAAACTATCAAGCTCATTCAAGAATAGATAACCTGAGTGGGTTAAAAAAAGGAAGAGAGAATCTGAGTAGCACTATATTTATTAAAGAAATTAAATTCTAGTTAAAAGCCTTCCAACCAAAAAAATCCCAGGCCCAGTTAGGTCCATAGGTGAAGCCTACCAAACATTTAAGGAAGAAATAATACCAATTCTCTATAAACTCTTCCAGAAAATAGAAAAAGAGAAGATATTTCTCAACTTACTGTATGCTGCTGACATGATTCTGATACCAAGACTAGACAAAGATATTATAAGAAAAGAAAATTTCAGATCAACATCCCTCATGACTATAGGCACAAAAATATTCAACACGATTTTAGCAAATTGAATGTAGCTATGTTTGTGTGTGTGTGTGTGTGTGTGTGTGTGTGTGTGTGTATTTGTGTGATGACAAAGTAGAGTTTATCCCAGGAATGCAAGTTGAGTTCAAGTTTAAAAATTAATCCATGTAATTTAACATGTCAAAGAAGTAAAACTATATAACCATCTCAATAGATACAGAAAAAGCATTTCATAAAATTAAATATCTATTCATGATTGTGAAAATTCTGCATAGACTAGAAATGAAAGGAAACACCCTCAATCTGATCAAGGATATTTATGAAAAACTTTCAGTGATTGACACACTTAACAAAGACTGACTCTGTTCCCCCTAAGATCAAGAACAAAGGAAGGATGTCTACTGTTACCATTCTTGTTCAACATCATACTTTAGGTTCTTGCCATTGTAATTAGTTAAGAAAAAGACATAGGAGGCATACCAATTGGAAGGGAAGAAATAAAACTGCCTCTATTCACAATTGATGCGATCATCAATGGAGAAAATGTGAAAGACTCTAATGAAAAGTTAATAAAACAGAAGCATCTGCAAGCCAAGGAATGTCAAGGATGGCTGGGAACCACCAACATCTAGAAACAGGCAAGGAAGGATTCTTCATCAGAACATTTGCGGGGGGTGGGCACAGTGATGTGGATACCTTGCTTTTGAGCTTCTGGCCTCCAGAACTGAAATAATAAATCCCTATTGTTTCAAGCCAGTAAACAAAAGTTTCTAAAACTAATAACACAAGTATAGCAAAGTCACAGGATACAAGATCAATACATAAAAAGTAAATGTGTTTCTATATATTAGCAATTAGGAATTGAAATGGAAAAAATTTCCGTTAAATTTGCACCAAAAACATGAGATACTTCTGTGTTGCTGTATAACTCTAAAAAGTATATATGTGAGATTTGTATGTGGCAGATTTCAGAACATTGACTGAAAGAATCAAAGAAGACCTAAATAAATCAAACACTGCCTCATCTTCATGCATTGGAAGACTCCATATTTTCATGATGTCAGTTCTTCCCATATTGAACAATAGAATAAATGTTAACCCAGTCAAAATCCTTGCAGCCTTTTTAGGTTGAAATGTACGAATCGACTCTGAAATGTGTGTAGAAAAGCAAAAGACCTTGAGTAGCAAACAATTTTGAAAGAAGAACAAAGTTGGAAAATTCACTGTACCTGAATCAAATACTTTGTATGAAGCATGTTAATCAAAGTGTGTAGTGTTAGTGACAGGACAGAGACATAAGTCATTGCAACACATAGAGACTCACCCTCACATTTCAATGGGTTTCTGGTAAGTTGTAGAGGCGATTAATGGAGAAAAGGTAATTATTTCAACAAATGGTACTGGAAAAATATAGACAACTATATGCTAAAAAAAGGAGAGACATCTTGACATTTAGTATCTTAGTCTGCTTGCATTGCCCTAACAAAATACTATAACTCAGTGGCTTAAACACAGAAATTTATGTCTCACCGTCTGGAGGCTGAACGTCCAAATCAAGGTGCTGGAAGATAGGTTTCATTGTGGGGCCTGGTCACTGTCTCACCGTGTGCTCATGTGGTCTTTCCTTGAGTGCGTGCAGAGAGTGAGCGAATTTTCTGGTGTCTCTTCTTATAAGGACACTAAATATGGGTCAGGGCCCCACCCTTATGACTTCATTTCACCTTAATTATCTCTTCTAGGCCTTATCTCCAAATACAGTCACAATGAGGGCATACATATAAAAAAAACCCTACACCTACATAAAAACATATAAGCAAATGTTTACAGCTTTATTTCATAATCACCTCAAAATGTAAGCAACTCAAATGTCCACAATTGGTGAATGGATAAACAAACTGTGGACTATCTGTACAATGAGGTAGTACTCAGCATTCAAAAGAAACAGACTTCTGATACATTCAGCAACATGGATGGATCTATATGCATCATGCTGAGTAGAAAAAGTCCTACTCAAAAGCCAATACACCACCGATGATGTCGTTTGTGTGACATTCTGGAGAAGGCAAAACAACCAAGACCGAAAACACATCAACGATGGGATGGATGGGAAGAGGATAAGGGGTCAGCTACAAAGGGATCAAACAGAGGAACTTTGGCAGTGGTGCGTGTACCATGTCTCTATTGTGGATACATGGTTTTAGGCATCTACCAAAATTCACAGAATGGGATGACTAAAAAGGGTGAATTTCATTGTATGTATGTTATACCATAATAAACCTGATTGTTTAAAAAAAAAAAAAAAGATAAACCCGAGTATTCTATCCCTCTGTTCAGCCCCCTCTGCTGCATCCCATCTCAACATCCGCTCCCTTGCATTCCCTGCCCCCCCCCACCCCCACCCCACCATGAGCCTTGCTGTCCTGGCTCATTGTGTAACACACTAAGGCCTTTGCACTGTCTCATGCCGTCCTGCCTACAGGGTCTTACATACATGCCACCTTCTCATGAGACCTTTCCTGACTACCATGTCCAAAATCCCTCCCTCCTTGGCTTTTTCTGCACCCAACATAACTGGATTTTAACTTACTGCCACTTTATTGTTAATAAAAGCCACATCATGCCACAAGGGGACCTCCTTTGTTTTTGTTCCATCACCTAGAACAGTACCTGGCATGTGGTGGGTGTTCCCTCAGTAGTTCTGAATGGGTGGACGCATGGGTGGATGAATGGCTGGACTGCCACCGAATTCTGAATTCCGTCTCGGCTCCCAGGGCCTACACACACACGTGCCTCTGTCTGTAGGCAGGTTTCCGGCAGGAGGAGCTCTGACAGCCGCCATGATGGTGTTTCTTCCCGCTTGGCCTTTCTCCTAGCATTGTGTTTGCCCCACATCCCTCCCCACACCACACCTCTCCCCGCCTGCCCCAGCTTGGCCTGCTTCCCCAAGGGGGCTATGGGATAGCTCCTTATATATTTCTTCTCCTCCACACCCTTGTTCCATCCTAGCTGGCACAAAGCAGCATCAGTGTGATGCAGAGTTGAGGAAGGAGATTTCCTCCGTGTGGGCCAATCTGCCCCAGAAGACCCTGGATTTACTGGTGCCACCTCATAAACGTAAGTGAAGGCAGGAAATTCCCCATCCTCATGCCCCTTTCGTGTCCCACCCAGAGGCAGAGCTGGGAGGCCTGGGCCAGGGCAGCCTTGTAGATAGTCTAGACTTTGTTTCCACCTGCAGGGAAAACAGTCTTACAAGTGAGTGCACAGGGGCTGTGGGAGGGGGTGACCTGGGATTTATTCTGTGGCCACAGCCACCCACACTCCTGGTGGGGTGTATATGTCAAAAAGCCCAGGGAAAAGCAGGGAGACTCCTACAGTCAGAGATGCCAAAAAGGACGATGTGCTTAAAGATTAAACTCCACATCCACTCTTTTGGGAGGAGATTGAGGGCCCTGTGGAGATAGTCAGTGCAGCTCCAGGGGTTATGTGCTGTGTCAGGAAGCTCCATGTGGGGACTGTGCAGCTTTGGCCAAGCCCTGTGCTTCTGTCTGAGTGTGTCCAGGAGTCCTCGTGGCGGGAGCTGTTTCCTCAGCGCATTCCACCCTGCCTTCCTCCTTTAGATTCCATCCTCTATTTTCTCTCCTTCCAGCTGACGAGATGACAGTGGGGAAAGTCTATGCAGCTCTGATGATATTTGACTTCTACAAACAGAACAAGACCACCAGAGACCAGATTCACCAGGCCACTGGAGGCCTATCCCAGGTATCAGGTTCCAAGATTTCCAAGAAGTAAATCTGAGGCCCTGGCACCCTTCAGTTGTTTGACAGTGAGGGAACCCACACCCTTCTTGGAGATTGCACAGCGGGAAAAGGAAGATGAGAGGTTTCTGCAGCCGCCTCCACTCTCTGGCCCCAAAGTCAGAAGCTCCATACAGCCTGTATTTTTCCCAATGGCTGGTCTCTTGCTGGTACTGGGGATCCCCTGACTTGAGAGCTAGTGTTCAGGAACAGAAAAGGGGCTGAG
Organism: Lynx canadensis; assembly: GCF_007474595.2. Classification (NCBI taxonomy): domain Eukaryota; kingdom Metazoa; phylum Chordata; class Mammalia; order Carnivora; family Felidae; genus Lynx; species Lynx canadensis. The sequence goes on from NC_044315.2 coordinate 93,990,597, forward strand.
AACAGAATCCCCTGGAGATACCACTTTTTTAAGTGGTATAGGAAAGAAGTTTGAAGAATGCTTGAGGAGGAGGTTTGAGGAAGTCCCTACACACAGGCAGGGACCAGAGAGATTTAAACTGATGGGTCCTGGGTCATGATTTCTTCCACTCATGACTCTGACTGAGCTGGTTTGGGGGCCCATCTTCCCAATGTCATCCATCAAAGATAACAACTTTCCCACACAGCCAAAATATCAGTGACCACATGCAGACTCTCTGTCTAGAAAGTGTCCATCTGGTGTCCAGAGCTTATAGGGACATTCACCCACCTTGGGAATGGGAATCTGGGGCTCATGCAGCCTCTGTCAATCCACTTTGATGATGAGATGAGGTCTTTTTACCATTCGTAATTGGATGTAGTCTCCAGATTTTGTAGGTAGGGAAGCAGAGGCTCCAAGAAGTGAAATTACTTTTCTGAAGTCACTCACAGTCCGGGTTTGGAGTAAGCCTGCCTCATATGGCAGCCCTCATAGGGCTGGGGGTAGGGCAGAAGGAGCCACAAGCCATGTTGTGGGCTCAGGGCAGCTTTCTGAGGCACCTGCCTCTGCCCTGGAGCTCTTCTTCTTCTTTGTGTCCCTTGTGCAGATGGGCCCTGTGTCCCTCTTCCACCCTCTGAAGGCCACCCTGGAGCAGACACAGCCGGCCGTGCTCCGAGGAGCCCGGGTGTTCCTTCGGCAGAAGAGCTCTGCGTCCCTCAGCAACGGTGGGGCAGTGTGAGTACCAGGCCCCAGGGTGTGCGGTGCAGGGAGGAAGGTCCTCCACCTCTCAGAGGGGCTCCTTGTAGGCAGTGCTTCAGGACAGGGAGCCCTTGTCCCATCGCCCCTTTGGGGGGATCAGCTCTACCATCCACCCTGCACCCACCTCCCACCAGATGGTGCTGCCTGAGAGCTTGTCCTGCTCTGCTGCTGGAGTGGTCTCTGTGGTGGACTCCAAAGCTCATTCCTGAAGTGTTAAGCGGGTACCTCTGACAGCACTGAGGTCCAAGGATTCAGACAGCTGATGATTCCCAGTCACCTCCCGCTGTTCGTGCCCATTTGTCTTTCCAGTGAGGAGCCTTTGCTTCCTCCCTGGCCTTTGGTGCCTGCCGACCACTGCGAAATTTTTTGTTTCCTCCTCAGTCCTCACCCCTGTCTGTTGATGGCCTATTTGTGTTCTCAACTTCCGAACTCCTCTGAGACATTTTCCCTCTCATATCTCCATTCTGGTAGTGATTTCTGAAACAACTATATTTAGTAGGCAAATTGTTAATATCCTTTTCACCTATCCCCTAACTCTTGCTGTAGTAATTCTTGGTATTGAACCACCCAAAACCAAGTGTTATAACAGTCACCTTTCTTGCACCGTGGATCGCTGAAAGGTGGTACCTGGCAGGCAGGTTGGGCCTGGCCATCTCATTGGCCAAAGCAAATCAGTGGCCGAGCGCACAGTGGGACATGAGCTCTGTGTCACTGAGCAAGGGCTGAGGCGCGGGGCCTATACCAGCCCGGGCACAGCATGCATGGTGAGAGCTCCCAATATCTTCCTCTCCTGGACATGTTTTGGACCTTCTTTTCTGAAGCCTGGTTGTGGGTCATGGAGTGTTAATCAGGTAGGTTTTGCTGAGGAATAAGCTGCTATAACTTAGTGGTGTGTTACTTCTCACATTAAGGGGCCAGCTTGGCAGCTCTTGGGTCCTGGGCCCGGGCTAGCTCGCCTGGGCCTGGTGGACCCATGAGATGTCTTTCTGGATCGTTCTAAGCCAGATTTCAGTTCAGGAAAAATGAATGTTACTTATTTTCATGGTTCTAATTTTTATAGAATCAGCTACCACTCCCTTTTATTGCAAGTGAGCCAGTACCCAGTCAGCCTGAACCAGGCAGTTGGGGCATTTACTGTGCCGTCTGATGCTGGTACGCGTGCAGCTGGCTTCCGCACGGAGTGACCTCAGGGGTCACAAGGCCTGGAGGTCCAGCTTCCATTCTCGTGACTGGGCCTCCTGACAGGGGCAGCCATCCCCAAGGCAGCAGCAGCTCCAAATAGCACACCACAGGGTAGATGCCCGTTATCAGTGTGGCCAGCTGAGGCCAGCAGACTTCATCTCAGAGCTCAGAGTGTGATTGATGCCATGCGACCTGTGTGAGTGAGAGTGTTTCCATTGCTTCACTGGACATGGGAACAAGCAGTAATCCAGGCCAATGCTGGTCAATTTCGATGCCACCTGGGAGATGTACACCGATAGAGTGAGGTGGAGTACATGGACTGGGGAAGGCCTCCTCCAAAATGTGACACTAGATCTGAAGGGCAGAAAGGCCTCCATGGCTGGAGGTTGGGGAAGCAGGGAGGTGGCAGTGAATTTGGAGGTGAGGAACGGGAGGAACCCTCAGGAGGGAGCCGAGGGCCAGCAGAGGCAGGATGTCCTTACTACGATACATCACATACACATGTGGCCTTGTCCTGGCCAAATGCCATTCATGCTCCCACTACACATGTGAGGCCCCGTCTAGGGCTGAGGAACCTGCTGCTTGTCCACAGGCCAGGAAGTTGTGGGCCCAGACTTCCCTCTGTTCCTGCCTGCTCTAAGCCCTGGACCTGGGTCCACATCCCTTGTTTTGCAGCCACTGGAGAGTGCCTGCACTTGAGGGGCTTTATGGCTCTGGGATTCCTCTAGCCCAGAGCAGAAAGGGCCAGTGTAGGCTCCTGGCGGGTCAGAGCCAGGTCCTTGGTGGGCATGTGGTGCCCCATAGACTTCTTAGCCAACAGGACAGTCCTCTCTTCACAGACAAACCCAAGAGAGTGGCATCAAGGAGTCTGTCTCCTGGGGCACTCAGAGGACCCAGGAGGTACCCTATGAGGCAAGGACACCCCTGGAGCGTGGCCACTCTACAGAGATCCCGGCGGTGCATCCAGGAAAACCGGTGAGGGCTCTCAGGGCTAGGTATTGAGGCTGGGGATGGGGGGGTGAGACAGGGATGGTGGTAGATGGCAGGAATGGTGTGGGGGAGAAGGTGAGAGTGGAGGGGAGGTGGGTGTGACTGTGGGCTGCTGTATGCCCAGGCTGTTGATGTCCAGATGCAGAGCATGGCCCTGAGAGGTCCTGACGGGGAGCCCCAACCCGGGCTGGAGAGTCAGGGACGAGCGGCCTCCATGCCCCGCCTGGCTGCAGAGACCCAGGTGGGTAGTCTTGGAGGGTCAGGGTCGTGGGAGGGTTGGGGACTGGGGCATGAGGAGACCTGGCATAGGGAGGGCTTGTGTCCCATGCGAAGCCTCCCCACCTGTGCTACAGCGTGGGCACTGTCAGCCCTGTTGGGTCCTCCCAGAACGCCGTGATGGTCTCAAGACGTTCAGCCAGATTCCATTGAGGCCAAGAGTCCCCACCGCTCACTTGTGTTCAGCCTCCCGTCAGGGCACTGGGGCCTCCACCCTCCAGCCTTGTGTCCCTGACCCAGCCTTTACCTCTCTCTAGGACATACCTCTCCCACCCCAGCCCGCACCTTCCCCCCAAAATGCACACAGTACCTCACACCTTGGTCCTCCCTATTTCCCCTTGAGGCTCCACGGGTGACCTGCCCTGCTTTGTCTCTAGACACTGGAGGTGGCACCGCCTCCCTCCCCTGCTCCTTCTGGGATGCTTTGACTATGGAGCGGGAAGCTCCAGGGCAGGGAGGCTGTGGGCCCTTTCACAAGGTCTCAGAGAGGGGTCTGCAGGCTGTGTCAAGGGGCTCTTCTTTCACTTGCTGGGAGGGTGAGGGCCTCTGAAGGGACACGACCTTTGGTGTTTCCCCGGGGCTGGCTCTATTCCTGCCTCCTTTTGTGGTTCCCGGTTCTACACATCTAAATTGACTTTCGTTCTCGAAACTTGTCTTTGCCTCCCACTGGTGGTGGCTCCTGTCCTTTTCCCCTTCCTGATCCTGGCCAGCTGGGCGTCCATCCAACTTGAGGACAACCCAGCAGGGGCTGTGGATCAGCTCTACTTGGAGGGCGCATTTCCGCAGGTCCTGATTTCAGCCCGGGGCAAGCAGCCTCATGGCCCTGGGCCAGCTGAGCCCTCACACTCAGCCGGTCCTCAGGGTTCTTCCAGCCAGGCCCACAGCCTCCCTCTTCCTGGCATCCTCCCTGTCCGCCAGGGATGCTGAGGCCAACAGGCTGCCTGGGCCCTGCCCGGCCTGGCAGACACAGAGAGCACCTTGTGCAGTGTGCTCTGAGAGAAAGGGTGGGATTCGGTGGGGAAGAACTTTCCCGAGAGAGGGAGTGCCATGGCTGCTGCCAGCCACCCTGGAGCCTGCCCCAGGTCCCCCTCGCAGGCTGTGTGCCAACCCATGTCCTGCCTGCCCGCAGCCGGCCCCTGACGCCAGCCCCATGAAGCGCTCCATCTCCACGCTGGCGCCCCAGCGCCCCCATGTGGCTCATCTCTGCAACGCTGCCCTGGACCGCGCCCCAGCCAGCCAGCCCGTGCCCCATCACCACCACCGCTGCCACCGCCGCAGGGACAGGAAGCAGAAGTCCCTGGAGAAGGGGCCCAGCCTGTCCGCAGACGCAGATGGCGGTGCGTGAGAGGGGTCCCCTGAGTGGCCATGGCCTGAGGCAGGGGTCTGAGACCGTGTTCCTTTTTTTGCCTCACGTACAAGCAACCCGGAGTAGGGGGCGGCGAGTCCTAGGTCTGGGGACCAGGCAGGACCACCCACCCACCTCAGCTCTTCCCTGGGTCCCCCTGCTGGCCCTGGGGACCAGGTCTGGGGTGGGGGGGAGTCTGTCTCCCAACCTGGCTCTCTGTGCTGATTTCTCCTCTTCCTGGCCAGCACCCAGCAGTGCTGCAGGGCCGGGGCCACCCCCGGGAGAGGGGCCCACAGGCTGCCGGCGGGAGCGTAGGCAGGAGCGTGGCCGGTCCCAAGAGCGGAGGCAGCCCTCTTCCTCCTCCTCGGAGAAGCAGCGCTTCTACTCCTGTGACCGCTTTGGGGGCCGTGAGCCCCTGCAGCCCAAGCCCTCCCTCAGCAGCCACCCCACATCACCGACAGCCGGGCAGGAGCCAGGACCCCCGAGACAGGTAAGACATGACCCCCTCTCCCCCCTCCACTCACTGCCCCTCCTCACAACCCTCCTGGGCCTATGCTCTGAATCCCCCTTCGTGTCCTGGTGCCCAGGCCCAAGTCTGCACCCCCCCCCCCTTTCTCACCCCATTCCTCCCCCACCAGCCCAATCCTCCCCTCCCAACTGCCTTGGACTGGCCTCTGGTCTCTCTCTTCTCTCCCTGGACTTGCCTGTCCCCCTTTGTCACCTACCATTCCCTGACTGCCACCCCAGGCCTAGCCAGCACTATGTGTCTTCCCCCCACCGCATGCCCTACCCGTCCTCCTCCCAGGGCGCCTGCCCCTCTCCAGGCCTCTCACCACCACCTTCGTGGTTCCTACTTGCACTGGCCTCTGTCCATTTGGTCTGGTCCTTTGATTTTTATTTGCTCTATTCTGTTTTCTTGTAGGGTGGTGGTTCAGTGAATGGGAGTCCCTTGTTGTCAACATCCGGTGCTAGCACCCCTGGCCGCGGTGGGCGGAGGCAGCTCCCCCAGACTCCGCTGACCCCCCGTCCCAGTGTCACCTACAAGACGGCCAACTCTTCCCCTGTCCACTTCGCTGGGGCGCAGACCAGCCTCCCCACCTTCTCCCCTGGCCGGCTTAGCCGTGGCCTTTCTGAACACAACGCCCTGCTCCAGAGAGACCCCCTCAGCCAGCCTCTGGCTGCTGGCTCTCGGATCGGCTCCGACCCTTACCTGGGGCAGCGTCTGGACAGTGAGGACACTGTCCGCGCCCAGCCTGAGGACACGCTCACCTTCGAGGAGGCTGTGGCCACCAACTCGGGGCGCTCCTCCCGGACTTCCTATGTGTCCTCTCTGACCTCCCAGTCCCACCCCCTCCGTCGCGTGCCCAATGGCTACCACTGCACTCTGGGACTCAGCTCGGGCGGCCGGGTTCGGCACAGCTACCACCACCCCGACCAAGACCACTGGTGCTAGCTCGCTGCACCACCTCCACCACACACCTGCTCAGCGGGCGCGTTCCAGTCGATGAGTTTTATCATCCACGCTGGGCTCCCAGGGACGCTCAGGGGCACCAATGCGGGGGCAGCAGCCCCTGGGAGGAGGGGCCTCGCCTTTGGGGCCAGCTGGGGGGAGGCCCCGCTTCTCCCCCCCTCCTCTTTGATGCTGGACCAATTCCTAAAGCCCTTTTGGAGAGGGACGTGGCTCTCTCTATCCCCTTGTATGCTGCCTGCCTGGGTCTCATACCACAGACCCTACATGGGAAGTGGCTGCATGTGCTGAGTAGGACCCTGCCAGTCTGAATCCTGTGTGATGGATCCCAGCATCTGGGGTGTGTGCCTAGAGCCATTTTTAGGAGGTCTGAATCTTGTGGAGACCATCCTTTATTCAAGTGTGTGGTACAGAGGAGCCCAGCGTGTTTAAGAGCCTGGCAAGACAACACAGTTGACAGTCAACAGCAGCAGCCTTGGGAGCCTGCTTTTGGCTCCATGCAAGTCTTGTCCGCGCCCACAAACACACACATGTGTGGCATTGCCCTTTGTACCTGGGACAGCAAATGGACACTAGAAGTACACTCACACACTCTCTGTCCTCTCCCAGATGCTGTCATCCCTGACAGGGACCAAATCTGGAAACCATTCTTGCTGTGGGTTTTGGTTTTTAATCACGACACCCTTCCCTCTTTTGTCAGTTCCATATACTTGACCTAGAAAAAAAAGAAAACCAGAAAAATGGGGAAGGAAATAGTAATATAACTTAAAGAAAAAAATCCAACCTGTAGGAAGCTCTCAGCTCTTCAGTGTGTGTGTGTGTGTGTGTGTGTGTGTGTGTGTGTGTGTGTGTCTTGTGCGAGGCAATGCTCTTGTGTCCAGCCCGGGTGGTCCCCCAGTGACCCCTGGCTCCTGCTGCTCTTGACCAAGTGCCTGACTTCCGAGCCCTCTCGTGCCAGGCTCCTGGGGGCGGTGACGTGAGGCCTGTGTGGTGGGTTTTGTGGAAACAGTTCCAAATATCAACCAAGTAGAAAGCTGCTGTCAATGGAGAACACTCATATAACATCCAGGAGGAGGTTATAGGTGGAAATGAAGTGACCATTCCCCCGTTTTCCTCCCACCAGCATGAGAGTTTCCTGGGAAGCCACAGAGCAGGGTAGAGCGTGTCCTTGTATGGGGGGTTTTCAGTCTGTTCTACATCTGAATCTCAGGGATGGGATGCCTGCCAAAGGGGGCATGATGTCTGTTGTCGTGAAAGTTTCTTTTCAGATAAGGCCAGAGGGAGGGAGAGGTGGTGGGAAGAGGGAGAGGTGGGAGCAGTGGAGTTGGAGCTGTCGGGGCAGGAGTGAGGGCCTGTGTTTGAGCAGATGCGGGCACTTGGGATGTCCTGACTGAAATGAGGCCCAAACTCGGAGGAAGCGATTGGTGAAGGAGGACCTTGGCTACTGCGGCTCAGATGGGAGTTTCTGAAGCCCAGCACTGTGTGTGGCACGAGACATGGGAAAGCGGGAAACAAAAGAGAAATCCAACCTCATGGCCATTCTCAAAAGGGAAAGACCATAGTTAGGAGGCTGTGCATAAAACACTGGGACACCTTTTGTTTTGTGAACAAAGGGAACGTTTAGATGATGTGATTCTAGTGCATCCTCCCTGTTTGGAAATGTCAGATGATCTCTTTGCTGGATCATTTGAGTGTTCCCATTGGCTTTTACCCCATGACTCACCTTGAAGAAACTTGGCCTGTGATGTGTGTGTGCGTGTCTGTGTGTGGAGGTGTGTCCTAGTGAGTGGATGTCGTTAACCCATAGGGCTATGCAACAAAAGACACACATTTAATAGAAATAAATCACGTAAGACCGCCACCTGTTCTAGGGTTTCAGCATGATTGTGACCAAACCATTTTATAGAATTTCCTTACTGGAAGGCACAACACTCTGAAACTTTAAGATTACAGAGTATTTTACTGCAATAGGAAATAATAAACTGGAATGGAATCTCAGACTGTGCATGAGATCGCTGTGCTCCTGTTGCAAAGCAGAAGGACCTGTATTTTGATACTGATGTTTCATCTCTGGCCCATGTTATTTTGAATGTATCCATTCTGTGCAGAACCACAGCTACTTTCCTGGCCATGTTGGGTGGAGAATCACTGTTCTAGCCCCACAGAGCCTCACCACTTTGTCTGGATTCCTCTAGACACTGGAATTGGTGAAAACTACAGGGAGTGGGGGAGGAGATACTGTGTCCTGTTTTCCTGAATTTGGGTTTTGTTTCTGTATCGTCTCTTTTCAGCTATCCTATGTTTCCACTGAGATCTCATAGTGAGTTGCCAAATTTGAAATGCATTAACCAGTTGTCTGCATCTGGACCAGTCAAGCAGTGGCTGTAGTTTGAATAAGTTATGTGTGCATGTAAAATATATACATATATACATATATACAAGTATGTGCATGAAAATGTATATCTTCGTACTTTTTGATACAATGTATTCATTTGTTAATTTTTAATTATATTTGATATAAATCAAAGGTTTGTTGCAAAACTTTATATTTAAGAACAGTGTTAAAAAAATACCCAAAAAGAAGTCCCAACCATGCAACACAACTGGGGCCTGCTTTAAAACAATCCTGTGATTGATGAGTTTGCTGCCTGAGTAATATTGATCACCCAGACTTTGGATTCTGCTATTGTTTCTACAATGACATTTTGTATGAATCAAAGTCCTTGGATTAAAATAAAACTTAGCAAAAAATCAAAAATAAACCCCATTCTGCTGGGTGATGTATGTGAGGGCTGTGGGAATCAACAATCAGTGAGTCCACGAGAGGCAAGGCCACCTCCATGGGCATGTGGGCAGGATTCCACAGTTGAGGAGGTCTCAGGAGAAAATGAGAATCCCCTAAAACTTGTTTGGTTCTGTTCACAATGCAAGTGTGGATCAGCCTGAGAATCTGGGTGGGGTTAGGGTTAGGGTCATGGGTTGGGGTCAAGGCCAGGCTTGAGATGGGGGTCAGGGTCTGGATCAGGGCCAGGGTTTAGGTTAGGGTTAAGCATAACTGGCTTTCTTTCCCCTCCTCCATCTCTGTGGGCCTCTGCAGGATAGACAGGCCTCATCCAGGGTCACACATGCATCAGAGGTTGAGCTGGAGCATTGGTTTTCTGCCCCTCAGTCCTAGGCTCTAACAGAAGAAAAGCAAAATGCCCACCTGGTTGCTGACTGTTTCAGATCCAACTCCACCCCAGCCAAGGGTTATGGAGGGCCTCAGAGGTCATACAGGGTTCTTCCACCCTCTCACCTGGGAAGGGTGCTGCTGGCCCCACTCTGCCTGGGGTGCCCCAGGTTCTAGCACAGCTGCGGCCCACAGGGCACTCAGTAGACATGTGTGGCTTGATACAGAACTGGCTGCAGTGGCCTACCACCCGCCACGTGCGCCTTCTTGAAGGCCTGTGAGGCCCTACCCACGCCGGCTGGACCCTTCATCCTATCCGAGTGATCAGCAGTGAATAGCAGGCAGGACAAACCTTGGCCTCTGACCATCCAGGCAGGCATCTGTGGTCCTCCAACTCAGGCCAGGCAGGGTCTTGACACCCCCCATGGCCAATTAGCTGTGCTGCTATGCAGTATAATAGGTCCGTGGGCAGTATAGGCAGCCCTGAGGGATGTTTCTGTTCCCAATGTCTGTGTGGTTGAGACAAGTGCCTCCTCTCTCTCAGTCTCTTAGCTTGCCAAGGGAAGCAATGACCCTCCAAATGTGAATGTGGCCCTGGCCACAGCAGGCATACAGCAGACTGGCCCTGCAGTCCTTTGGCCTCCCGATTTGACACGCGTACTTGTTAAGAATCAAGGGCATGGGAGCAACTGTGTCTCCAGTGGGCAGTTTCTCACTGAGGCTGTGTGGTCTCAGAGAACCATGTGCATGACCCACGGACCGTAGCCTCCAGAAAGCCTGCCAAGTGTGGATTTATGGTGTAGAATAATCCTTGAACCTCCCACTGCTTCACTGAGAAATAATTTCCTTACCATCCTCACATTTGATCCCTGCTCTTTGTTTTCTTTTGTTTTTATTATTAAAATTAAAAAAAGTTTTTTTGGAGAGTGAGAGAACACGTATGACAGGGGGCAGAGGGAGAGAGAGAGATAAAGAGAGAGAATCTTAAGCAGGCTCCACGCTCAGCACAGAGCCCAACGTGGGGCTTGATCCCATGGCCCTGGGATCATGATCTGAGCCAAAATCAAGAGTTGGACGCTCAACCACCTGAGCCACCCAGGCGCTCCTGATCTCTGCTCTTTATAAAGGAAAGAGATAAGACTGGAAAACAGGCCAGTTTGTTCTTTGGGAGTGGGTGATTAATGTGGTCGGGGTGGGGGCAGGTTTGAATCCTGGGCTTCCTCCTCCCAGGGACATGAGTGAAGTCTGTGTGCCTTCCAGTTTCTGAGATTTGAGCACCTGATGCCCAAGGCAGGAACCTTGAGTTTAGTACCAACAGTGCTAAACACTTTTGCAGAAAGTGGAAGAGCGTTTTGCCTTCGTGGGAGTCCAACAAGAGCACTAGATGGGCGACTGCAGTCCCTGACCCCAAGAGAACCCCTTCCTTCCCTGGACTTCGGATTCCACAGCTGCACTGTCAGCCATTGGTGATGCGGAATCTGGTACCTTCCCAACCCGGCATCCGTTGTCACGCCCAAGTCCAGCACTTATCTTTCCTTTCGGAACTATGTCTCACCTGCCTCCCATCCAAACAGTTCCAGAGGGCAGCCCCCACATTCCACCCACCTTGAAGATGGGCATATGGTCCAAGTCTAGCCAACCCCATGCTCCATCCTCTGGGTGCTCTGATGGATTCAAGGATGAGAATGTGACCCAAGACAGGCCAAAGACACTTAAAGCCATGACTTTTTGTGGAACCCAAGAGAAAGAGAAACCCTTCCTAAGAGAATGGACAGTGAGTGGGTGTCAGCTTGGAGTTGCTGGAGGCCCCAGATGCAGTGAGGCAGACCATGCATAAGGCACGTAGCAGGATGGAGGGTTGGAGAGGGTCCAGGTAACATTGTGAGTGTGTGAGCCCCTGGGCCTGCCAGATTCAAACACTCTTAATTTGCCACTTGCAAGTATTGATTTATTTCTATGATTAAAAAATATTAATTCATTTTACTTCAGTAAGTGTGTCCAGTTCCTTGCCATCCAAAAATGTGCTAGCTGACACATCACAACCAACGATCCCTGAGATCCCCTGTGCACACTTCTTCACTGGGTGGGCCATGGCTGGGGGAGATGAAGAGAGTGGGCGGAGTCAGGTCTCAGGAGAGCTCCAGAACAGCTCTGTCCCTGTTCCTTCTCCGTCCTGGGAGAGGAAAACCCTAGAACAGTGAGAGGAGAACTAACAGGAGAAAGAGGCCCCTGGATGACTAATTGCTCTGTTTGTATTTTCCATATTTTAGGGTCCGTCTTGTTAATGTGTATTTTTAGCAGGAAACCACTCATCTCCTCTAGGTTTCTGCTCTGATGCAATAGGTTTCTCTTATTTGACCTTTAATTTCTACTCTTCTGTTTTTCTACAGAATGGCAGGAATATACTATGCAGAGCCCATACTGTAGGAGAAGGGAGTTAGCTCCACCTCCTTGGTGGATGGCTGTCTAAATCTATTATGTGGAATTTGCTAGGAAAGGTCTATTCAACACATTTGTAAAAAAAAAAAAAAAAACACCTATGCAATCTGTTAATAAAAATGCAGCCAAGTAATTTAAAGGATACCATTGGCTTCACTGAACAATTAATGAAGCAAGCAGCATCCCATCTAGCAAATAGAAAGGAGCTCCTTTGAGTTACAGGGAAGGAAATGTTTTTAAAGGCAGAGAAAGAATTGAAAAAAAGAGAATCATCAGCAAAGGATGCATTGTTTTAGGCAAGGTCACCATTCCAAGGGGGACTGAAGGGGCCATTCAGTACATTTTCCAGGTTGACTGGTTGAAGGTTACCTGGGGCGTGTGTGTATGAAACTGCAGTTAGATTAGGTAGTAAGTCTTGGTTTGCTGAGTCTCTGAACATAGTGACTACACTTTTGGGCCCGTGGTTTTCTAACTTTTTCTTCCTTTTCTTTTCTTTCTTTCTTTCTTTCTTTCTCTCTCTCTCTTCTTTCTTTCTTTCTTTCTTTCTTTCTTTCTTCTTCTTTCTTTCTTTCTTTCTTTCTTTCTTTCTTTCTTTTCTTTATCTTTCTTTCTTTCTTTCTTTCTTTCTTTCTTTCTTTCTTTCTTTCTCTTTCTTTCTTTCTTTCTTTCCAGTGTGGACACCCGGTAGTCATATTCCAGCACTACGGTGTTTGGCTGCTGATTCATTCCTGCTTGGCCACTGAGCGCACTTTCTACTGTCTCCTCCTGTTTTCCTTTGACATATTTCCATCTTTGTGTGGGATTTCTTGGTAATTCCTTACTTTCTGATATTCAATATTATCCTGGATCCTATATTTACTGTCTCAGTCTCGGTGTCAGCAATGTCTTCAAGGAGCCCTGGTTCCTTTCATTAGAGAATGGTATTAAAAAGCTTAAATGTGGGAGCTAAATGCGTTCATTGGACAATTCAGGGAAATATATGTACGTATTCCAACCTATGTATACACACCTAATTGTAAAGTTTTCTATGTGGAAATGTCTGTATCTATATTAAGCTAAAGATGAGTTTACACTGATGTCTCCAACCTGGTCCACCATCACACAGACATTGTGATCTTCTCCCTTTGCTGGTCTGTAACTTCCCACTCCAGTAGTGAGAAACCTGACTCCCACCACCTGCCATTTAAGTAATTCATTGCTCTGTTCCAGATCACAGCTGTAGAGTTTTCAGAACTGTTGGCTACCACCCTGATGGGAAAGAACTTTATGAAATAGAGTCCACTATTTATGTACAGTACATTTTTCCCTTTGTCCATAGATTCCATTCACTTCCAAAGTTACTTAGGTCAGCACCTTTTGCCACACAATTTACAGTGAGATCCTCCCCCCACCAATACATCCTAATATGGTTAGATTATTTGTCACAGTCTGTATCTCCCCGAAGGGGAGGAAGAAAATATCCTTGGTCCTTCCAAGGTTCTTCCAACTGGACAAAAAAATGAAATTGACCTGAGACAGAGCCTGGATGCAGGGCTTGAACTCACAGACCGCGACATCATGATCTGAGGCGAGGTCGTGAGTTTCTGAGCAAGGTTTTTCACAAAGTAGAAGTTTTAATTTTAGGAAGTTCATGTTACCAATTTTTTTCTTTTGTGTAATGGCTTTTGGTGTTGTGTGTTAACACTCCTCACTGAATCCAAGGTCATGGAGATTTTCATGTCTTCTTTTTGTTATTTGGATAGTTTTTAATTTCATTTTATTAAAAAATTTTAAAATGTTTACTTGAGAGAGAGAGGGCGCACAAGCAGGGGAGGGGGCAGAGAGAGAGAGAGAGAGACAAAATCCGAGGCAGACTCCAGGCTCTGAGCTGTCCGCATAGAGCCCAGTGTGGGGCTCCAACCCACCAACCGGGAGATCATGACCTGAGCCGAAGTTGGACGCTTAACCGACTGAGCCACCCAGGCGCCCAGATAGTTTTGCATTTTAAATTTATCTACAATTTTGAATGTATTTTGGTGTAAGTTGTAAAGTATATGTCTGCATTTCATTTAATTCCATATGGTTTCCAATTAATTGTTTCTATTTCTGGGGACGTCGGGGGATACTGGGCTCCATTTCAGTTAGAACTTCCAAAACGGAACGGATTCAGCGGGCCCAGGGGAGGGGTCGGTGCCTCCACAGAACTGAGGGCATCTGCACTATTGCCACCGCCTGCAGGGGGCGCCCGAGCCCCACTTCCTGACGCCGGCGCGCGCAAGCGCGTTCAGCCCGCCTACTGCCTGACGGGAGCTCCTCTTCCTCAGGACTCGCTGTGGGGGATTCTGGCGGACGTGGGTCCGCGTCCTGGTCGACAAGAACCCGGTTTCCTCAGGACCCGCCGCGGGAGGGGCAGGTGAGGAGAAAGCCAGGCCGGGGGAGGAGGAGCTTTCGGAGCGGGGACGCTGAAGTGGGCGGTGTTCAGGGGACCCGGCGGGGAAGGGCCTGGCGCGGCATCATGCACGGTGACACTCTATCCCCCGCAGGGCTGTGCGCGCGGCCCTCGGGTCTTCCTGCTCCGGGCTCTGGGGCCGCGGGGCCGCGCGTCCGTCTTCCTGCTCCGCGCCGACTCGGTTCCCGCCGCGTCCTCACGCGGTTCGCGGTCCGGGAGCAGGTGCGGGCGGTGCTCGGGCTCCCGCCTCTCTGGCTGCGCGGGGTCCGTTCCCCCTCCGCGCGCGTGTTGCGGTGTCTGTCCCGTGTCTGTGACGGCGCCACTGGGAGTTCGGTGCGACGGCCACGGATCTGCAGACCGCTCCGGGCAGGACGGACGTGGTCACAGGGTCGGTTCCTCCATGTCCAGGAGCACAGAGTGGCTTTGCGTTCTTGTGCGTCTTCGTCCGTTTCTGTCCCCAGTGTCCTGTCCTCGGAGAGCACGCCTGTCACCTCCTTGCTTAGATTTCCCCTCCGCCACTCCGTTCCTTCTGCTGCGGTTGTAAATGGGACCGTTTCCTACTTTCTCTTTCCGACGGGTCGTCAGGAGTGTGCAGATGTGCACGTGGCATTTGTGTGCTGATCTCCTATCCTGCGAGTGTCCTCATTTATTCTGTTTACCTTGGAAATAACACCAACAGTTAAGTTACCAGCAAAAGTGGGTTTATTCCGTAGCAGCGGAGAATTGCCATCGGGGCCCAGCAAGCTGTGGCAAACCCCCGCAAAGTGGGGAGCACACGGAGAAGAACGCTGTTTCGTGAAGAGGAAGTTGGGAGGGTGGT